>NW_026885297.1:0-63544 GCF_032173495.1 Musca vetustissima | reverse complement strand
TTTGAAAGTGTTGCATTGTTGTTGGTGCAAAGTGTGTATGTGTCATAGTTGAGTGCCACTCAGTCATGTGTGCGGAATAAAAAAACAACAACAAATGATTTTTTTTTTAAATTCTTGTCAGTGTAAAGCTGGGGTTCAGATAACGAAGCAGAAGAAAAAAATAGTATTCAAGCTCATAACAATGGAAATTGTAAATCCCCCAATACACCTCCCTAGTCACAATCTAGCACATATTGTAAATAACAATATCAGCAACAACAACAACAGTAATGTGTTATTATAAAACAATATAGCCCCCCTCCTTCCCATAGAAGTACAAATCGTCTAATGAATTGAATTTGGCCAAGTTAAGACAAATGTGAATTGTGTTTTTTTTTTTTTTTTTGGCAAATTGGACAACAACAAACAACCAGAAATTATTTCAAATCAAGCGCTAATTTGCGAAATGTGGTCTGGGTTGTTGTTGTTGTGGTTTTTGGTGTGAATCATTGCACACCAAAATAAAAACTAAAGCAAAATGCCTTTTGTTTTCCGTAATACCAGAGGTATTATGGAATAATGAAATTCCAACTATAGAGGGAAGGATTGGATTTTTAATGTGATATTTCATATTCAAAAGATAAAAAATGGGCGTGGATTTTTAACTAATTTTTTACAGGGCCTATAGACGGCGTAGATTTCTTCAATAATTGTTTTTAAGCTCTATAAAAGCCGTGGATTTTTTTAATAATTTTTTTCAGGTTCTATAACAGGGGTGGATTTTTATACCCTACACAACTATGTTGTCAGGGTATTAAAGCTTTGTAACGCCGCGAAATATTGGTCCTAGAGCTACCTTTAAATATACCGATCGTCATATCTCGACTAGCTGATTCGATCTAGACATGTGTGTCCGTCCGTCCGTCTGTCCATTATAATTTGTAAACACGATACAGGCCACAGTTATGGACCAATCTTCACGAAATTTTGCATGTGGGATGGGTTCTGGCCAATCAAGACTCCTATTGTTTTTGGTAAAAATCGGTTAATATTTAGGGATGAAATGGACCAAATACTTAATTTTTGTCGGTTTTTCTGGTCGCTCCAGAGGCCGCAGTTATGGCCCAAACATCGCGAATTTTTATGGAGGAGGGGATCGGGCCGAATTACAAAATTTGTATTCTGGGGCGTATATATTAAGTCCTGAAGGACATAGACCCTAGTGTGATAGTATACCCAAGAGGAGTGATTGGCGTTTAAATTATTACCAATTATATTGTCGTATGTACTCGGATGTGAGAGTTACACTTAAATATTTACAGGTACTTACGTATTCAAATTTTATTTAGTAACCAGTTACTACACTAGAGAGCGGAAATATAGCAATGATCGCTTTGAAATTTTCAATGAGGATCCAGGTATGGTCAAGGACAACATCTATAATTTTCGGTTATGATCAGATAATAATCCACATTGAAAGCCGAACATCACAGCACAACCTCCGGTGATAGGAAACTGGACGAGTACTTAGAAGGGCTGTACTCAATATTAGTAATATTCGGAAAATATGTGAGTGTAATGAAGAGGTGCTGTTGACCTCTAATCGGGCAAGGAAGGGCAACTATCACGAAATATTGCCAAGGCTCGGAATAAATATCCGCAGAAAGTGGTAGTTTTGTAGGTTATCGTATGGTCGGCCCGTCCGACTATACTGCTTCCCTCACTGGTTTTAAATAAATTTTGACATTGGCATATAATTAGAACATTCTCCCCATCTCCCTTCGGGGTGAATTCATAACGAATTTTAGTTTCCAAATTGATGGCATCATAAAAATTCTAAACTATTCTGTCAAAAACCTAATGGTTGTGGGTGGGTTTCCGACGTTTCTGACGTATGTATTAAAACGTAGGAAATGTATGTCATTTACGACACAGTTTCTGAGGGACCATTCCTGCTAACAACGAAATAGAAACCCAAGGAAACAACCACAATAAAAATAATAAATAAATTTCATGTTAATCGGACAGACACTGGGAGTTTGGTGCACCAGTTATGTAAACTCGTACGAATATATATATATATATATATATATATGTATATGTGGGAGCTATATCAAAATCTGAACCGATTTTCACGAAACTTTTCACGAAATTAAACTCACGTCTTTCTACACATAATTCAGTACGTTATGCCGAATTTCGTGCAAATCGAAAGATATATAGGGACTTCGGTGCACCTTTCACATTAAATCGGACGAAAATATATATGGGAGCTATATCTAAATCTGGATCGATTTTCACGAAACTTAACACACATCATTCTAGACACAATTTAGTACGCTGTGCCGAATTTCGTCCAAATCGAAGGATATATAGGGACTTTGGTGCACAATTTACATAAAATCGGACGAAAATATATATGGGAGCTACATCTAAATCTGAACCGATTTTCACGAAATTTGGCAGACATCGCTCTAGGCGCAATTCAGTACGTCATTGCGGTGTGCCAAATACCTGCAAATCCAAAGATATATAGGGACATTGGTGCTCCTTTTTACATTAAATCGGACGAAAATATATATGGGAAATTACAAAATTCCATTAAAAAAATTTTGAAAAATTTTTTTGCGAGCACATTTATGATTTTTGATACATAGGTTAAGAAAAATATGCTGATTCGAAATCTGTTCGCGTTCACAAATTCGGATGCTGCGCACAAAAGTTATAGCGGATTTAAATCTTGTATTTTAAATACAAATTATATGAATTCCTATTCGTTGCAATTCGCGAATTTCTTCACAAATGCTTAAACACCATTGTTTTCTGTGCATACTAGTCAAATCACACTGAAATACGGTTTAATAGTCGCGAAAAACAAATAGAAACATGAAGATATCGGAAAATAAAATAAATTAATTTTTGAATTAAAACAATTTTTTTTTGAATTTTCGATTTTTTTAGTATGGTTAAGAGGATACGGTTTTGCCTTAATCTTTTAAAATATACGACGCTTTCTTCTGCAAATTCTTTTAGATGATTGTTAAATATCGGTAGATTCATCTGATAAGAGTTTCGACGTCATTAATGACTAAATATATTGCAGTTACAATACATACAAATTACCAATATTTAGAAGCATGCCATACGCGAATTAGTTGAAATCAGTTGATGCGCATGCGATTTTCGTATAAACCGAATCAGTCTTTCAATAATCATTAATTTTTTGATGTTTAATTTAGCGGTCAAAGTGTGCCACTCGATGCACTTTACTATGCAAAAACCCTAAAAATGGATAAAAATCACGCAACGTGCATACGAATTTTATGCGCATCCGATTTAAGAAATCTCCTATGAAAATACGCAAAAGGACACCTATTTTAAAAGGATCGGTTAAGAACCGCGGATGTGCCTCCACAATCAATTTTGGATAAAATACGCATATTATTCGCGTATCGATGTATTTTTGACCTATTTCCACACAGATTCGCGAATTTGACAATACAAGCATAAATGCATGTAAAATTAATTCGAAGAAAACCGCGATTATATATGCGAATTTGTCAAAATAAGTTTTTGCAGTTTTTCCCACATTCAAGGTACCTATAACCGCCGTTTTATTGGACGGAATTGAACATGGATGGGCTCATTAGATCCGGCACGTAAAAAAACTAAAATCACGCGGGGTTCCACGGAATTTGAATGGACTTTCTTAATTTTAGACTCAAAAAATAAGTTTTTTATAAAAATTTACGCACCAAATTTTCGTCTTTGGAACCCAATTGCAAAGAAGCTACAGTGAGCACATTCATGAGATATACACTAAACGAAGCAGAATCACGAGTTCTACAATCCTATAATTAGTTTATTCTATTATCTGGATGCGCATCCTAATTATAAGAAAAATTAAAAAAACACGGAAAATCCGGCTTCAAAATGTCAGCATCCATTTTGGGTGGATGCAGTGATTATATCGAAAAATCATACATTAGAACCATATTGTCCATGGGGTATTCTGCAACTTAGTCACTGATCACATGTGCGTGCGTTGTGTAGTTTAGCCACAAATCGGGAACGAACACAAAAAAACTCGTTGGCTTCAACACATTTTCACCCATTTTTTTACATTACCACTATCACAGCTTCCACGCAAATTATTATTTATTACCAAAATTTTAAGATTTTGACAAGAACACTTTATTTTATAGAATTGAATTTAAATTATATGCAATATGTTCATATTTCGCGAGTTATAACCTTGCATACCTCAGCTTCAAGGAATTTAAAAGATTTTTGTAATTTCCCATATGGGAGTTATATCTAAATCTGGACCGATTTTCACGAAACTTAACACACATCATTCTAGACTCAATTCAGCACGCCGTGTCAAATTTCGTGAAAATCAAAAGATATATAGTCACTTTGGTGCACCATTTACCCTAAATCGGACGAAAATATATATGGGAGCTATATCAAAATTTGAATCGATATTCACGAAACTCACCACTCATCATTCTAGAATCAATTCAGTACGCTGTGTCAAATTTCGAGCAAATCGAAAGATATATAGGGTCTTTGGTGCACCATTTACATAAAATCGGACGAATCTATATATGGGAGCTATATCTAAATCTGAACCGATTTTCTCGAAACTTGGCAGACATCACTCTAGGCCTTATTCAATACGTTGTGCCAAATTTCGTGCTAATCGAAAGATATATAGGGACTTTGGGGCACCATTTACATGAAATCGGACGAAACTTTATATGGGAGCTATATCCAAATCTGGACCGATTTTCAGGAAACTTGACACACATTATTCTAGACCTAATTCATAACGCTGTACCAAATTTCGTGCAAATCGAATGATATATAGGGACCGTTTATATTAAATCGGACGAAAATATATATGAGAGCTGTATCTAAATCTGAACGGATTTTTCCCAACTTCAATAGGGTTCGTCTTTAGGCCAAATAAGTGGCCTATGCCAAATTTCATCCAATTCGCATTATAAATGCGACCTGTACTTTGTTTGGATTTGCAGGTATTTGGCACACCGCAATGACGTACTGAATTGCGCCTAGAGCGATGTCTGCCAAATTTCGTTCAAATCGAAAGATATATAGGGACTTTGGTGCAGCATTTACCTAAATCGGACGAAAATATATATGGGAGCTATATCTAAATCTGAACCGATTTGTCCTAATTTCAATAGCGTTCGTCCTTGGGCCAAATAAATGAGCTGCGCCAAACTTCATCCAATTCGAATCAAAACTGCGACCTGTACTTTGTTTACAATTTAACATGGACAGACGGACGGACGGATGGAAGGACAGACGGACATGCATAAATCGACTCAGAAAGTGATTCTATGCACATTCTCAAAAGGAACCATGGGTCTATCTGGATTCTTTTTGCCTGTTACAAACATATACACAACGACATAATACCCTGTACCACACTGTGAGGAAAGGTATAAAAATTAAGTGGTTCGATGATAAGGACAAATAAGTTTTATATAGGTCTCTATAGGTATAGGTCTCTGAAAATAACCGTTTAAAAAGTCTACGCCTTATATGGGTCTCTAAAAAAGCGTAGCCTTCAAGGCTGTCTGTAACAAATCCTCCAAGGCAATCTACGACCTTGAAGAAGTCTTCATAGACTTTTGTAAATTCCCCATCTAAATACAGCTACTCACCCTGCACAGAATAAATAATCGCCTACTTCCCGTTTTTATTCTGTCATTGTTGTTGTCTACTGCTGCCACTGTTTTGAAACACTACATGGCTAATTTGAATACAATTCCGAATGCACACTTGTTTGCATGGCTGAGCTAAGCCCCTGGAATTATGTGTGTATGCATGTGTGTGAGGGTTTTGTATTCTAAGTGAACAAAAAATCAGAACCTTTGCTTTTGTTCATTTTAAATGACTTGAGATTTGTTCAAAGCAATTTGTTCTGAATAAGAAAAATGTGGGAGATTTCTGCGAGTGTGTGTGGAGGTTGAATGGGCTTTAGCTGAGCGGCTCAGCCTTGGTTGGCGGGTTTAGGTTAGCAAGGTACTATGGACTCAGGGTTATATAAAGCGTTGATTTTTGAAATATTTTTTTCAGAGACCTATATAAGACGAGGATTTTTTAAATAAATTTTTGAAATATTTTTTTTCAAAGACCTATATAAGGCGTGGATTTTTTAATCATTTTTTTTCAGAGACCTATATAAGGAGTGGATGTTTCAAATTCCTCAATTTCATTGCATTTGAAGTTCCGAAATGTTTACTCAAGAAGCTGAGTACTCTCTGGCACCTCTGCTGCCCTGCGGATTTTAAGAGTTTGAAATAGAGATTACCTCTTCTTGTAGATATGGATAGGAATGGGTCACAGAAATCTCCTCTCATATTCAGCAACCTTTTTGATAGCTATGGAGCTCTATGGAGTTTTCTTAGAAGTTCCTTTTATTTCCTTTTTAACGATTCTAAGAATATTTTTTAGTGACACTCACTATTAACTTTTTTTTCTTAATCTCACTTGTTAAAAAACCTCCTCCCAAAATGTAGGTCAAAATAATTTCGTGAAAGATTTCCCATCATCGGCATCATCATCATTACACACTTCGTTGGGCAGATGTATGAAATGAATGACATGATAACCTCCTACATAGATGTTTTTCTTGTTCATATTTATGCTCTAGTACAGGGCAGGTTATATGTGGAGGTCTGCTGCTGCCCCTGCTGCCTGCCATCCATGTAAAATGATCTGAACAAATTACACTGACAATTTACCTTGAAAAAGTCCACTGACCTCTTGGCATCAATTTCATCATCATCCTCACCATTGTCGTCGTCGTAGTCATTAGAAAATTTGTAGCATAGAAAAATGAACCGACAATAATTTCACAAAGACACTGGACCTTTTTTTCTGTTGAAAGCATAGCATAGCTGCCACATTACATTGGACCCCATACATAAATCTATTGTGTGGTGTGCTGCCACAGCCACTAAGGCCACTTCATTCAGTTAACATTGACTAAAGAAAAATACAAAATCTATGTCAGCTGTAGTAGTTAAATATCTTTATTCAGTTACAGCTATTTATAAACTCTCACACATACATACACTCGTATACATATATTCCATTCATGGCTGTAGATACATAACTTAAGTAATAATCAAGAAGTGTTATGAACTGGATTAATAGAACTTAGCTTTGGTACTCTCCTCCATCTCCTCGTTTACCTTCCCTTAGCGGTGATAATTTATGGCAAGAGAAGAAAACAGAAACGATAAAAAAGACTACGTCATAAAGCACAGAAAGAAAGAAAGGAACTATGTTACAGCGGATATTTCGCAACATTCTCAAAAGGCATTTGAAATATAGGAGGGACCATCGGGAAATTTGGGGGGAAAATTGATACAAAAAGGAGTATTCACAGAAACCCTTAAACGTGTGTGGATTTTTTAAATAATTTTTTCAGACATCTTTAAAAGGCGTGGATTTCTTAAAGGTTTCACTATAGACAGGCTTAAAGGTTTCGCTATAGACAGGCTTAAAGAGGTCTTTATAATACTTCTTTACTCGGTCTCTATCATCTACTGGAAACTCGTCTCCTTATCATCAAACCACTCGATTTTTTCATTGATTACAATTATTTGTCTTAGTTTTTGTTTTGAATTCCGATACTCGTGGGAATTCCCAAAGCAAACTGTTTGGCCTAACCACAAATCAGCCAAAAATAATAAAAACAACAACAAAATTACGTAGTCCATCAACAAAATGGCAACTATTTATATACCGAACTTCTTAGCTTGGCATTGCCATAGCATTTCATTATTTGTATTGTGGTTTGGTCTTGTCGTTTCTATTTCGTTGTTAGGTTCAATTAATGATGCCATAAATTGGGAAAAAGAAATTTGTTATGAATTCTCCCCCAAGGGAGAGGGGAAGAATGTCCTAATTATAGTCAATGATATCTATGTCAATGTCGTTGTGAGGAAAAATAGACTGAGGTCGTATTAGAGGACAATAAGCATATTTAAAAAAGTCCATACCTCATATAGAGCCTGCAAAAATATTCTTTAAATAATCCACGCCTCATATAGAGCCTGAAAAAATATTCTTTAAAAAAATCCACACATCATATAGAGCCTGAAAAAATATTCTTTAAATAATCCACGCCTCATATAGAGCCTGAAAAAATATTCTTTAAAAAAATCCACACATCATATAGGGCCTGAAAAAATATTCTTTAAATAATCCACGCCTCATATAGAGCCTGAAAAAATATTCTTTAAGTAATCCACGCCAAATATAGAGCCTGAAAAAAATATTCTTTAAGTAATCCACGCCAAATATAGAGCCTGAAAAAATATTCTTTAAATAATCCACGCCTCATATAGAGAGCCTGAAAAATATTCTTTAAATAATCCACGCCTCATATAGAGAGCCTGAAAAAATATTTTTTAAATAATCCACGCCTCCTGAAAAAATATTCTTTAAAAATCCACGCCTCATATAGAGCCTGAAAAAATATTCTTTAAAAATCCACGCCTCATATAGAAAAAATATTCTTTAAAAATCCACGCCTTATAGAGCCTGAAAAAATATTCTTTAAAAATCCACGCCTCATATAGAGCCTGAAAAAAATATTCTTTAAAAAAATCCACGCCTCATAAAGAGCCTGAAAATTATTCTTTAAAAAAAATCCACGCCTCATATAGAGCCTGAAAAAATATTCTTTAAAAATCCAATCCAGAAAAAATATTCTTTAAAAATCCACGCCTTATAGAGGTCCAGAAAAAATATTCTTTAAAAATCCACGCCTTATAGAGGTCCAGAAAAAATATTCTTTAAAAATCCACGCCTCATATAGAGCCTGAAAAAATATTCTTTAAATAATCCACGCCTCATATAGAGCCTGAAAAAATATTCTTTAAATAATCCACGCCTCATATAGAGCCTGAAAAAATATTCTTTAAATAATCCACGCCTCATATAGAACCTGAAAAAATATTATTTAAATAATCCACGCCTCATATAGAGCCTGAAAAAATATTCTTTAAATAAAACCATGACTCATATAGAGCCTGAAAAACATTTCTTGAAAAAATCCACGCCTCATATAGAGCCTGAAAAAAATATTCTTTAAAAAAATCACGCCTCAGATAGAGCCTGAAAAAATATTCTTTAAAAATCCACGCCTCATATAGAGCCTGAAAAAATATTCTTTAAAAATCCACGCTTGTTGTAGAGCCTGAAAAAATATTCTTTAAAAATCCACGCCTTGTTGTAGAGCCTGAAAAAATATTCTTTAAAAATCCACGCCTTGTTGTAGAGCCTGAAAAAATATTCTTTAAAAATCCACGCCTTGTTGTAGAGCCTGAAAAAATATTCTTTAAAAATCCACGGCTTTTTGTAAGCCCTGAAAAAATATTCTTTAAAAATCCACGCCTTGTTGTAGACCCTGAAAAAATATTCTTTAAAAATCCACGCCTTGTTGTAGACCCTGAAAAAATATTCTTTAAAAAAGTTCCTTTAAAAATCCACGCCTCATATAGATCTTGAAAAAAAGTTCCTTTAAAAATCCACGCCTCATATAGAGCCTGAAAAAATATTCTTTAAAAATCCACGCGTTGTTATAGACCCTGAAAAAATATTCTTTAAAAATCCACGCCTTGTTGTAGAGCCTGAAAAAATATTCTTTAAAAATCCACGCCTTGTTGTAGAGCCTGAAAAAATATTCTTTAAAAATCCACGCGTTGTTATAGACCCTGAAAAAATATTCTTTAAAAATCCACGCCTTGTTGTAGAGCCTGAAAAAATATTCTTTAAAAATCCACGCCTCATATAGACCCTGAAAAACTATTCTTTAAAAATCCACGCCTCATATAGACCCTGAAAAACTATTCGTTAAAAATCCACGCCTCATATAGACCATCTAAATCTTTAAAAATCCACGCCTCATATAGACCATGAAAAACTATTCGTTAAAAATCCACGCCTCATATAGACCCTGAAAAACTATTCTTTAAAAATCCACGCCTCATATAGACCCTGAAAAACTATTCGTTAAAAATCCACGCCTCATATAGACCCTGAAAAATAATTCTTTAAAAATCCACGCCTTGTTGTAGAGGTCCTTGAAAAAATATTCTTTAAATAATCCACGCCTCATATAGAGCCTGAAAAAATATTCTTTAAAAAATCCACGCCTCATATAGAGCCTGAAAAAATATTCTTTAAATAATCCACACCTCATAGAGGTCCTTGGAAATATTCTTTAAATAATCCACGCCTAATAGAGGTCCTTGAAAATATTCTTTAAATAATCCACGCCTCATATAGAGCCTGAAAAAATATTCTTTAAATAATCCACGCCTCATATAGAGCCTGAAAAAATATTCTTTAAATAATCCACGCCTCATATAGAGCCTGAAAAAATATTCTTTAAATAATCCACGCCTCATATAGAGCCTGAAAAAATATTCTTTAAATAATCCACGCCTCATATAGAGCCTGAAAAAATATTCTTTAAATAATCCACGCCTCATATAGAGCCTGAAAAAATATTCTTTAAATAATCCACGCCTCATATAGAGCCTGAAAAAATATTCTTTAAATAATCCACGCCTCATATAGAGCCTGAAAAAATATTCTTTAAATAATCCACGCCTCATATAGAGCCTGAAAAAATATTCTTTAAATAATCCACGCCTCATATAGAGAGCCTGAAAAATATTCTTTAAATAATCCACGCCTCATATAGAGCCTGAAAAAATATTCTTTAAATAATCCACACCTCATATAAAGGCTGAAAAAATATTCTTTAAATAATCCACGCCTCATATAGAGCCTTTAAATAATCCACTCCTCATATAATCCACTCCTCATATAGAGCCTAAAAAAATATTCTTTAAAAAATCCACGCTCCTTGAAAAATATATTCTTTAAATAATCCACGCCTTATATAGAGCCTGAAAAAATATTCTTTAAATAATCCACGACTCATATAGAGCCTGAAAAAATATTCTTTAAAAAATCGACGCTCCCTAAAAAACATTATTTAAAAATCCATGTCAAATTCCAAAATGTAACTTAAATATCACTTAACCATATTTCCATATTTCAATGATGTCAGAATATGAAATCTCCAACCTCTGTGATAGGGCCATTAAAAAATAATGTTAACAGAAATTTCATTTACGTCGTGTCAGCGATTGCCTCAAGCCTTCCACCAAGAATTCTATTATTATGACTTCATGGACCATTTCAGCAGAAGATTCCTTCTTTACCATCATCATCTACTCCCTAACCTCCTGAGACTTAATTGAATAGAAAATTTATCCTTGACACTATTATGGAGAAAAAAGTTTTTCATTACACAAAAAAAATCTTTGTCAAGGCATGCTGCCTGGCCAAGGCATGGGAAAATAGGGAAAATAAGAAAAACAAAAAAAAAATCCGCTGGCAGCGAAAGCAAACAAGAGTCCCGCCGTTGTTTTGCAAAATAAGTGGATACATACCTGAGCAGAACCATGGTGGTTAGGTACTACAACTAACTCTGGGGGATATAAAACGAAAGGCTTCATTTGCTATACAAATTCCCTCCCTCCCACCAAACCTTTCACAGGACCTCCCAAGGAAAATCAATATTCCGATAAAGAATATAAAATACACAACTAAATATATTTTAACTACTCTTCGAAGGAAGGAAGGGAATATCAGGATGAAGCAGTTTGTTTGTTTGATTGTCGTCTAGTGTGTCTACAAATATCCAATAAGCATTGCTGTAAGATGACAGTAAGACAGATATCTGCTAAAAATCCGGGCAGACACAAACAGAACCCTCAAACAGGAGTTCTCCCCTCCTTCCTGTTTGAGGGTTCGACGAAGAGAAAAAATCACAAAAAATACGAAGGAATCCTTTTAAATGCAAATATGCGAAAGATGGATGGATGTGTATGGTTGGTTGGATATCCCTTGGATTCTTTAGAAAGAAAATAAAAAAACAACAACAACGAAAATCGAGGATTTATTGTTTTTGTTGTTGATATTTAGTGGAGCTTTGTCGTTTATTGTGACACAGACCCAGAAGTACAAAAAGGGAAATGACAAAAAAAACTAACTAGAAAAACATTGATGACAGTCTGAAGTGACAGGCAATGATAAAAAAGTTACAAAGGACTAATATTGACAAGGGATGGATGGGTATGGAGATCCCCATCCATCTTTCTATGGAACCCAAAAAAAATGATTGAGTCTATCTATCCGCTGTGCAAACATGAATAGCTGGAGGCTACTCAATTTAAAAATGAAATTGAAATTGTTCTTCTTTGACAGTCAGTCTGTCAACGACGAGTCTCTGCTAGAAGAAGGTTTGAAGGGTATATGGAAATAAGGAATGCCCCGGAGACACCAAGGGATAAAATTGTAATGGAAATCACAGCAGTAATAATTGAAACAAGCGAAAAAGCGTTAAGTTCTTTGGATACCCTCCACCATAGAAATACTGAAAAATTGTTGAATAAAAATATAGGAAACAGACATTTAACTACAATTCTACCAATCGATTGTTGGGGTTGGGGGTAGGGGTAGGGGTTTTCCTAAAATCTCAAAACCCCAAAATGTTGACATAGTCGGGTGAAACATTTGTATAAAATCCTGAAAATACTCCAATTTAGAGGACAAATTTATAAGAGGCATACTAAGGCGGGACCAATATTGGCAACATTGTGTAGGAATTAGCGAATACTTGGTTTTTTCATTATATATAAGAGGTTATGCCTAATCAAGGGCCGATATAGCTCAAGTTCCATGCTAATAATTTAGTTTTGAATCCCCATACCGTGCATCACGCTAAATATTAAATATGTAGGATGTTTTATATAGGACCTGGGCCCAAATACGGGTCGATGTAGTTCATTCTCAAACGATATCTTCCAATAGAAAAATGATTACAACATATGGCTTAATCGACTAAATCGTTTTAGAATTCCATACTATGCAGGGTATGAGTAGAAAATTTCGTCTACCGAATATCCCCCATTCTATGGTGGAATACAGCTATATGGGAATAACCCCAACACACGGAACAATTTAGCTAACTATTTTAATATAAACAAATGAAAAAGCGTTAAGTTCGGCCGGGCCGAACATTGGGTAGCCTTCACCATAGGTGTACTGACAGGTACTTGGAATGAAAATATAGTTCGAAGCTGGGGAATATCGGTCCACTCCTTCTGGTACCTCCCACACAGGGAGGTGAAATGATTACAACAGAATCTAAGGAGCAAACCCAAAACGCGGAACAAATCAGATAAATATTTTAATAAACCAGTAAGGAAAGTAGTAAAGTCGGACTGGGCCGACTATATGACATATGTATCCTAACAGATTTCAGGGAAACTTGCCAGATACTAATTTATATAACATCAGTACGTTGTGTCAATCGGCCTAGCTACGGATCTTTTCACGAAGCTTAGCAACATAATTCTAGACTTAATTCAGTACCCTATACCCAAATTCGTGCAAATCGAAAGATATATAGAGTCTTTGGTGTACCAATTACCTTAAATCGTATGAAAAAACATATGGGAGATATATCCAAATCTGAACCGATTTTCACGAAACTTGGCGGACATCATTCTCGATCTTATTCACAACTCTGTACCAAATTTCGTGCACATCAAAAGATTTCCAAGGACTTTAGTGGACTATTTACCTAAAATCGGACGAAGCTATATATGGGAGCTATATCTAAATCTGGACCGATTTCCACAAAACTTTGCACATATCATTCTAGACTTAATTTAGTACTTTGTGCCAAATTTCGTACAAATCGAAAGATATATAGGGACTTTGGTGCACCATTTACCTTAAATCGGACGAAAATATATATGGGAGCTATATCTAAATCTGAACCGATTTTCTCAAAACTTTGCACACATCATTCTAGATTTAATTCAGTACAATATGCCAAAATTCGTGCAAATCAAAAAATTTTCAGGGACTTTAGTGGACCATTTACCTAAAATCGGGCGAAGCAATATATGGGAGCTATATGTAAATCTGAACCGATTTCCACGAAATTTTGCATATATCATTCTAACGTTGTGCCAAATTTCGTGCAAATCGAAAGAAATATAGGGACTTCGGTGCACCATTTACTTTTAATCGGACGAAAATATATATGGGAGTTATATCTAAATCTGAACCGATTTCTCCCAATTTCAATAGGGTTCGTCCTTGGGCCAAACAAATGAGCTGTGCCAAATTTCATCCAATTCGGATCATAAATGCGACCTGTACTTTGTTTACAATTTAACATGGACAGACGGACGGATGGACGGACATTCGTAAATCGACTCAGAAAGTGATTCTATGCAAATTCTCAAAAGGAACCATGTGTCTATCTCGTTTCCTTTTGCCTGTTAAAACATATGCACAAAGACATAATACCCTGTACCACAGTGTGGTCAAGGGTATAAAAAAGGAGTTATATGGGGACTACCCCATTTGTTACCATATACGACTACAAAATACCAAATACCCCAAAATACCGAAAAATGGGGGTACCCTTAAATGGGGGCTATCAGAAAAAGTGGACCGATGTTTATAATTTTTTGTGTAGATATTTGGCACTAAATAAGAACTCAAAGTACTTAATTTCAGCGAATTCGGTTGAAAAACGAGACCAAGAACCTCAAAATACCGAAAATTGGGGGGTACCCCTATATGGGAGCTATGCCTAAACGTGGACCGATATATCCAATCTTCGACCTGCCTGCAGATAAAAGACGACTCTATGCAAAATTTTGGCGATCTATCTCAATTCGTTTAGACGCTAGAGTGATTACAACAGACGGACATGCATAAATCGTCATAGAATTTTACTCTGATCAAGAATATATATACTTTATATGGTCGGAAATGATTATTTCGATGTCCTACAAACGGAAAAATAAAACTAATATACCTTCCATACTATGGTGGAGGATATAAAAATGGAGGAGATGGGGGACACATCTAAAAATGGAGGTCTACCTGAGGCGTGATATTTTTAATTAACTTTTTTCCAGGGTCTATATGAGGCGTGGATTTTTTAAAGAATATTTTTAAGGGTCTAAGAATATTTTAAGGGCCACAAAAAAATCCACGCTTCAAATAGACCCTGAAAAAATATTCTTTAAAAAAATGCACTCCTCATATAGAGGCTGAAAAAAAATATTTAAAAAATCCAAGCCTCATATAGAGCCTAAAAAAAAGATAGCCCTTGAAAAAAATTCTTTAAAAAATACACTCCTTATTAAGTTCCCAGAAAAATAGTCCTTGAAAACAAAATACGAGTCCCAAGAGGATAGTTGACAATAGCAAAAGGACATTTGATGATGGGGGAAACATTATCACAAATACTACTACAGCATGGTTATTTGTTGTTTCAATAGGACAATGACGACAATTCCACAAATATGGGGTGTATGGATATTGGCAAAGAAATGTCAACAGCAGAAAAACAATGACAACATCAAATAACAACAACAACAACAAGGACTGCATTAATTAACTATATTACCCTGCGATAATAATATTAACAATTTCTTTTTATGATAATTAGCTTGATATGTCATTATTGAAAGTAAATAACAAGAATGGCTGGCTGGCTGAATGACTGATAGACAGCTAAGCAAATGGACAGCCGTCTGACATTTATTAAAAATAGGGTAGGAGATTGAGTGGACTCCCCTCCACAAGAAACTTAATAACATTTGTGAGGGAGTAGGAGTTTATGGACTACCTTAAAGGGTAGTCCATATATTTCAGGTAAACCACAAAAATAAAACCTGAATGATTGACATGCAGGATAAGATATCCTTGTTACTGTCAAACCCGAATTTTTTTTATTTTTAGATTTTTGTTGTTGTGGTTTTTTCTTCATTTCTATGGAATTGTATTTTTGCGTTTTTCTTTCTTTTTTGCTTCCCTTCTTTTACTCACTCTTCTATTTCTTACTTATTTGTAAACAAAAGCGTAAGGGAGACCGCATTTTATCGATTTTTCACATTTCCATTTCATCTCCACTTTTAACTCCTCATCCTCACTCTCTCAGTTAACTACCCCTCAATTTTTGGTGTTTTGTTGTAGTTCCTTTTTTCGTCTTCCTTCGTTTATTCGTTGGACTAATGTTACACTAACTCACTCAGTCAGTCAGCAGGAAACAGGGTTGCCGGTCATCGATATTAGAAATCCGATCAACAATTCAAAAATATTCTTTAAAAAATCCACGTATTAGATAGCTCTTGAAAAAATATTCTTTAAAAAATTCACGCCTTAGATAGTTTTGGAAAAACTATTTTTTAAAAAATCGACGCCATAGATAGGCCTTGAAAAAATATTCTTTAAAAAATCTACGCCATAGATAGGCCTTGAAAAAAATATTCTTTAAAAAATCCTTGAAAAAATATTCTTTAAAAAATCCACGCCTTTTTTAGAGCTTCAAAAATATTCTTTAAAAAAAATTAAAGGCTTCGCCTTAGACAGGCTTAATGACTTGGCTATAGGTCACCTTAAAGGTTCCGCCATAGACTCCCTTAAAGGCTTGACAATAGACAACCTGAAAGACTACACTGAAGGCAGGCTTAAATACGAGTCTCTAAGACAGCCTTATAGGCTTCCCCACAGACAATCTTAAAGACCTTCGTATCTCCAAGACTTCGAGTCTCTAAAGGGTATTTGAAGTAGATTCCTTCAACATTTTATAAGCATCTTGATTTCTATTTTTCCCCACATCAATTTAAGCCCATGGTAACTCTCTTCACTGTTCGAATAATACCAAACAAAAATACTCCCAACCCCATCCTTAACACCCTCACTACTCCACCACCCCGAATACGACTATATAACAAATGACGTACTCTGCTCTCGTATGCGAATTATGTTCAAGTGTACAACAACAACAAAGGCGAACGTATGTAAGTAAACAATACGATTTCGAAGTCACATATGGATAAACGTCACTCGTCACACACTCGTGTAGACAGGGGTAGACAACCTTTTTGTGTCCTCTATATTTCTTTGTTGTGGTATATGGCATGTGCCAGATGTTGCATCCATTCAACGTTTTTAGGCTAAGGATTCAAATTTGTGTTTCAGCAGAACATAAAAATTTATTACGTGACGTAAACAATGTTGTAAGAACTCAATTAGTGATTGTAAAAAAAAATAATTTAAATTTTGGAAACCCATAAGCGTTTGTAGGGATGGCTATATGACACAAAATGTATCAATCGGCTTAAACGGTGTTTATTTAAACTTTAAGAAATATTAGACGGTACCGGACTATGTGGAAGACATTTTCAACTCGAAAATTCTAATTTTAATTGTGATTCTTAAACCCTTAAAATGTCCCCAAAATATTTTCTATGGAACTTCAAAAAAAATCACATCTTCGATTGGTTTCGGGTCTTTAAAATGACTTCTCGGAGGATTAGTTATGACCATGGCCTATAATACCAACACCAGCTACGCAATTAGCTTCAGAGAGCAAATGAGTCAAAAGTGGATGAAAACACAGCGGCCGACTCCGATATCCAAAAGTGTCCACAGATGTGCTAGACCTGAAGGCATATTGGTGGGCAATTTGCGAAAGTCAGAGATATATCTATTAAGATTCTAATACAACCTGCAATAAGGAGTCCTTTCAGATGAGGAAAATCCTAAGGATCGTGAAGAAGTTCATACACAAAGCCACTAGACAACTCCTAATCTATTGAAATCCCAAATCGCGTACCATGGCTAACCCTGTCAAGACCTATTTCCAAGATCGTGACTAAGGATACCGTTAGTGTTCGCAGGAACCGGCTAAGCCAACGCTAAAACTTATTGAGGTCATATTATTAGAGAAAAGCCACCAGAACTTATACCGACGGGCGCATCAGTGAGGACTATTTAAATAGCCAAGTTCATACCGAACTAGATTGAAAAAAATCTCTTCGAATACCTAATAACAACTCTTACCCACCCTAGTAAATCAGTAAATGACCCCCAAACCCCCTTTGGGAGAGATGTAATGAGGCAGCTGCACCCCATTCGGGATGACGACCTCATATTTTGGAAATGAAACATATCAGAAATATCAATGCCTCTCAAAAGAATGGAGGACCGGTCTCAAATACGTTACAGACTAGGCAGGACACGAATTTTTTAGGTGGTGCTTTTGTAAATGGTTTAGAGCAGTTATATTTCCTTCTTTCATTCAACCAAATCAAACCGTACCCTGCTGGTCTATATGGACCACAGTATTTCCACGACAGGGGGTCTACAATTCGAAAGTAACCGAGTCTTACTCGGCCAATGTTTTTCACCTCAGCACATAGTGTAAATGCTGTAGGGCTACTATTACAGCAACTATAAGACAGCACAGAGATTTGGTCTGATCCATTTATAAAAAATTATAAAAATTTGCTGACTGGCTAAAAGTTCTTAATGTTTAGAATAGTTTTCATATCCTTAGCCTTATGGCTAATGAGGGTATATACTTGATATTAATTTTAGACCCCATGTTTCTTTGGACCAAGTACATTTCAGACAATTTGGAGTCGATTCAAAAAAAGTAATTCCGCCTGTCTGGCCGGTTGTTGCGCACGATGACTCTCGAAGGGATTAACCGATTTAATCCAAACTTTGGACATCGTAATATATCTTCCAAACTTAGTTCAAGTTAGAAGATGGGGGATATCGGTCTTCTGTCCTTCTGGTATCCCGCAAAACATTTTCAATATTTATAAATCCAATATTGGGCTAATTCAATGTCATATTTGATGCAAAAACCATAGGCTGAGGCAACACCGACTAACACTTTTTAACGTGTTTTATACTCAATGTGTAATGCAAGGGGTCATAACGGAACTTGGAAAGTCCATATCTCTCGATGGATGTAGAATTCCAGAAGAAAATATACGTCCCATGTTTTAAAATCCCTTATGTTATAAATATCCATCGCACAAACATTTGACATACAATTTGAGGTTCATGGCCATTTATATCTTATCAGTAAACATAACGAACATGGGTGAAATATTGAAGTGCTTGAGAAGCTGATTACAACAATATATTTTTTTTTTTAAATGTCACTTTTTCGTAGAAAAAAATAGTAAATATTTTTAGGTTTGTTTCAGCGAATTTGAAAAGCCTGCATGTGGGTTGTATACCCAAAAAGGTGGAATCTTGTAAGTAACTTTAAATTGGCCACTGAATTATGATTTCGAAAGAACTTGGAAGGCCCATTGTGAAAAACGATCCGAACCTGGACTTCAAATTGACTTTAATTTTTTAGTAAGGCTTCAAATTTCAGGGTTTTGTCATCTGAAAACCTTCCCAAGCAATTCATTTCCAAGTGTCCAGCTAGTACTGGAATTTTTTTTTTCCTTAAACAAAGATTTGACATTCTTAATTGGCAACAAGTCAAATTTAGGGTCCGTTTGGTTATAGTTTTTAAATTACTCCATTTAGCACAAATAGTTCTAAGGGTCTTGATTACAACGAAATAATTTATTTCTGGCGAATACTAATACTAAAACGAGTTGTGGCCCTCTAAACTTCGTCAGAGACCTATGCTTTAAAGGGAACACCCTCCCATTCTTGATTTCATGTTGACGATTTTTAACAGTCTGGTAAATGCACGACAATATGATTGAAGACCTATACCAATATTTGAAGACTTAAAGAACATAATGTTGTTTTGGATGTTGTTTTGTGGTTGTTTTTGTAATTATAGAGACGGTCTGATTTGTTTCAGATTTAGATATAACTCCCATATATATATATAGTTGAATGGTGCACCAAACTCTCCATGCTTGTTCGATTGTCACCAAATCTTGCACAACGTTAGAAAGTTAGTATAGCCTAACATGTTTTATGTTAAGATATTAAATTTAGCCTGGAATATTGTGTTTTGTAAAAATTGGTTCAGATGCATATATTGCTCCCATATACATTTAGGACTGACTCATGTTAATTATCCGCCATAATAAACGAATTCGCTACAAGAGCGCGCTCAAGAACCCTAAAATACTGAAATTTGTGCGTAGCCTTTAATGGGGGATATGCCTAAACGTGAACTGAGGCAAAATTTTGGCGATCTATCTCAATTCGTTTGGAGCTAGAATGATTACAACAGACAGACTTTAGTCGTCGTAGAATTTTAAGCTGATCAAGAATGATTATTTCGATAAGTTATAAAGGGAAATAGGACTTAATATACCACCCATACTATGGTGGAGGGTATAAAAAGGTACACATGTACCCGGTTATTGATCGTAGGGTTAAGTTGATTCACACATACATTTGGTTGGGGAAAAAGAAATTCTTTATTTTTTCGGAAGATGTCTGTACTGATATATTTCTCGTAAAGTATCGATCACACAGATTTATGCTTGTTGGAAGGGTGGTACTTAAAATTGAATTGAACAATGATAAACTTCGGTACATTTTAAAGTTTTTCTTTGACATAGGCAAAATTGCCAATCGGCTAAAATTATGAATGATGTTGATTTTCGTTCCCATACTGTAACAGCCAATTATGTGGAATTTGGATTTCGTAGATTCCTTTCAGTAATTTTGATGTTAAAGATGCACTTTGCACAGTTAGGCCGGTCGTCGAAAATGTCATCTTAGCAGACGTAACATCGCCCAGAAGCTAAAAATCGACCAGAATTGGCCAACAGAAGAGGTGTCGGGTTCCACCAGGACAACGTTAGACCACACACATTTTTTTTGCAAATAGAGATCAGGATTTCTTTTTTTTTTACTGCCTCCCTTAATTTTTTATTTTTATTTTATTATTATTATTTTTTTAAGCCACGAATATGAAGCTAACTGTATCCATTTGAAGCAGATGAAGTTTTGATTACAAAAAAAAAAAAAAAAAAATGTATTATGTAGTTGGAGAAGTTGGTACATTCTTAGATAGATGGACTTCAAAAATGCCACTAAGACCGTTTAACTCCTTGTACATTAGAACTTTTTAACGGTTTAACCTACTTTATGAGGATTTATTTGACATATATGCAAAGGAAATGACAATTGAAACCCACTGGGTTAACGAAATCCAGTTAAATGTAAACAAACATGTACATAGATTTATTCAGTGGTACCGTTGGGATTTTTAAAAAAGTTGCACAAAAAAAGTAGCACAGAAAAGTAAAATCGTCAATAAAACTGTTCCAAGAATATGTCATATACCCTTGGACCTCAAAAACGAAGTAGACGAAATCAAAATAAGTTTGAATTTACACATAAAAAGTAAAATATAACTTAACTAAACAGGAAAGAAAAGTCGCACAGAGCTTAAAAAGTTGCAAACAGAGTTACAGAGCATCAAAAAGGATGCAAATTGCGACTTTATTCGCACAACGGTAACCCTGGCTTTATTGCCAAGGATAGATGCCAAAATTGTTTAGGCAACATAATTTTTTTTAAGTACAATAACATTCATGGATGGCCGACTTTCGGCACGGGGATTTAATACTCGAAACAGCTATTGTTTAGTAAAACCGACGAGATGTTGGGTCCATTATGGTCCCTATTAAGGAGTCCTGACGCAAATTATGATGGTGCGGCATGTGACTATATCTGTTGTGGATCAAGATATGGGCCCTAGAACCCCATAAAAAACAAGGAAATTCTTTCGCGTAGCCGGTGTTGGTATCTATCTATTTCTCCTATGGACATATTTAACAACATCAATTAAGCGACCAAAGCTGCTTTTTCATAGAATCTGATGATGATTTATATACTCTTAATCTGATTTGGCATACTGTTTCAGGGTATAATGGATGGGTTTATCTTATCAGTTATCTTATCGCTAATTGGAAATCTGAAATACATAAACATAAACAAATTAATTCTTATTAGAATCAAAAAATATATTCACATAGGTATACAAAATTCACAGCAAACCTGGTCGAGAGATCTCTCGTCCTGAATTGTCTTCGATTGGCATAGAAATTTCTCCAATATTCTTCTGGTTAAAGACGACTGGGCCAGCGTTCTATGATCTTTACAAAAATCTCCGCAGTATTAGATTCACACAAATGTATTTAATTTCTTTGCTTCTTTTCTTTCTATTTTTGTTTTCATCGTCGTTGTTGTTGTTGTTCTTATTTTTCCTCTTCTTCTTCTTAAACAGCACCACCCCACCTTCAACCAGCAACCATTTATTTTGGATGAGAGACTGAGGGCGGTAGAGAGATGTTGCTCGTAATAGAAAGTAGGAAGGTGGTAAAACAAAATGTCCAAAACACATAAAAAATATTGCATGAGAAATTAGGAACAACAACAACAATAAAAATAATAACAAAAACAGCAACAACAACAAATTATACTTTGCAATAATTTTCAGCAGTCAGGTTAGGTTCGAAATGAAGCTTCAATGGCGGTGAGGTAGGAGATTATGATTTTTTTTGTTTGAGCACAACATCATTCATGCCGACAGTAACAGCAACAACAAAAACAACAACAACACGCAATATTAATAACAACAACATCAGCACCACCAACTCGGACTCAGCCACCACCACCACTATTTATCAACACCACCAATTTTGTTTTAATTTTTTTCTCCACCGTTGCTTTTTCTCTCGTTCTTTGCACTACTTCTCAAACCCGCCACCACCACCCCATCTTCCATTTCACTTCATCAACATCATCAGCTTCGTCATGGCACACAATTGGAACTTTTCACATTCTCCATTCTCCCAACAAAACAAAACTCTCAATACACACAGAATATTTTGTTTTCTTTTTTTTCTTATTACAAAAATCTGCTGCTTCTTCTTCCTCTTCTTCTTCTTGAATATTTTTTGTTGTTGTTGTACGTATATCTTTTTTTTGCTCTGTGTATCTTTTAAATGCAACTTCTTTTCATATATCCACACACAGAGTAGAGCAAAACACACTCGGGCATGCACACACACTTACACGTACTCGTTTGTATCCTGTGTACGTGCGTGTGTGTGTCTGCTTGTGAAAATTTTCACATATTTAATAGATTTTTCACCAAAGGGAATTTTTCCCTTTAAAAAAAGAATTTTCGCTTCACTCACTTCTATTCAAATTAATTCAAATATTATCTCAGGCCCTTTTTGGCTTTTTCTTTCGTTTAATTATATCATTTTTTTCTTTGTTAAATTTCTATTTAATTCTTTAAACAAATTTTCTGTATTTTATTTTTCTATTCTTTTTTGTTGTATTTTTTTTTTCTTAGCCACCGACGGATACTCGTTACGACGCGTAGAACCCGTCCGTGCAACCGTTAACCAGAAAATATCTACGACGAATGAGCCAAGAAAGTGAGCGAGAGAGCAGACATTCGAAACGTCATTTGGCTGTCAGATATTATTTGACATTTTATTTTGTAATTGTCATTTATTGGATAGTTTTTGTGTGTCTCATTCGTCAGGGTGGCTCTCTCATTTGTTGGGCAGACTCTCTTACGCTCTTTGTTGTTTATGTTTTGTTCCGCGTTTTTAGTGGTGTGTTTGTTTTGCTTGCGTTATTCTTTGTTTATGTTATTTTTGCTGTTTGTTTTGCTTGTTAAATTTGGTGTAGAGGGCGCAGTCAATAAGATTTTCATAATGACGGCGTCGGAGAGGTTATGTAGTCGACGGCAATGTTAAATTTATTGAGAAAGGCTTTAAACTAGAGATGATTTTTCAAAGTGCTATAACTTTTGTTAAAATCGTGGTATTGGAGTGAAATAAAAAGTATTGGGAAGCTTAGAACTTCTAGTTTTAATTCTTGAATTCTCTATAACGATTTTGCTTAATTCTAGTTTAGTATCAACGATCAGAACTTTTTGAAATTTTTTCAAGGAGTATGTATTTTTACTCTAATTATGGGGATATATTTTTTCTTGGGTGACCCGGTTATTCGACCCGGAAGTTCAGGTACGGGTACCCGGTTCTACGGATCCGATTAATATAAAATAGGTATCATTTATGAAAATACCTTTCCGTTGAGTGGTTATATGTCGGGTTTATATCAAACAGTTTGGGAGACACAGTCAAAAAATTGTCTTTTAAATCCAGCTTTTTTGAAAAACTCCTTAAAAGTCAAACTTGGGTCCGTTAAAGTCCCTCAACAATTCTAACACAAATGATAGACTAAAATTTATTTATTGGGTGACCCGGTTATTCGACCCTGAAGTTCGTGTACGGTTATACCCGGTTCTACGGATCCAATTAATATAAAATAGGTATCATTTATGAAAATACCTTTCCATTGAGTGGTAATATGGCGGGGTTATCTCAAACCGTTTGGGAGACACTGTCAAAAAACTGGGTTTTGGACCCAGCTTTTTTGAAAAAATCCTTAAAAGTCGAACTTGGGTCCATTATAGTCCATCACCAATACCGATTAAAATTATAGACTACAATTTGTCCTTTCCAAAATGATGCCATATATGGCTGTATCTGTTGTGGATCAAAATATGAGGTCCCTAGAACCCTACAAAAACAAGGAAATTCTGTCGCGTAGCCGGTGTTGATATCTGTCCATGGGAGAAAATCTTAAGTGCTATTTAGCAGGAGATTCTGTTGCGTAGCCGTTTTAAAGTGTCTGTCCATAGGTCAAAGTCTTAAATCCCCAGCCGAAGGCCGGCCACCCAAAAAAGCATTCTGTCGCGTGGAAAGAATTTTCATCGACTTTGCAGGATTCTAAGGCCCATATCTTTTGATTCACAACAGATACAGCCACATATCGCACCATTTTGGAAAGGGTAAATTGTCACAGGATTACTAAAGACTAAAACTTAGAGATTTTTAGGGAGTTTTTTCAAAAACAATCGAGGTCCAAAACACAGTTTTGACTGTGTCTCCCAAACGGAGATAACACCTTCATATTACCTACCAATCGATGGAATGGTATTTTCATAAGCTTTAATATGAAGTGCGTCCGTCCAAAAAATATATATATCTGTATAGTTAGGGTAAAAATACCTACCTCTGGAAAATGTTCAGAAAAATCTGATCGTTTTTTCTAAACTAGAGTTGTTCCATTGGAAAGCTTAGAACTTGAATTTTTTCTAAAGCGATGTTTGCGACAATATTATATATCATAGGGCCCGGTTCTAGATCACATACTTGGCATTTATCACACCCTGATTACAACGATATCAATATTTTGTAGACGTTCATATATTCTGAGATATGACCCTATAATTGTTGCGTTGGTTTAAACGTTAAATCGGTACAATTTGGAAGATGTTTTGATTCTTATTACGATATAGGTATTTAAGAAACCTTTCTCTTCCCACAAACTTCGGTCGAGGATTTAATATGTTCTTCTATCGGTAGATGCCAATGCCGTGTTTGAAACAAAATATATTTTTTAAATGAAAAATTAGCTATTACCGCTCCCAATGTTCGAGGTAGTCAAAGATTTTATATATGTGCCTTGGTTCCGCCATAAATAAAACTAATGACATCAGTTTTGAAATTCGGAGAAGAATAGTGTTGGCCAACAGATGCTATTATGGTTCAAGTAAGCAGTTATGAAACAAGGCCACCTCCCGCCAGACCCATGCTGTTATATCGATCTGAATCATGGATACAGAGTGTCATTTCTTTTCACCTTTGCCTCTCGTATGACCTTTTCCAGCAGGATGTTAAAAAGGTCACACGACAAACTGTCACCTTGTCTGAATCCTCGTTCGGTATTAAAGGGCTCCGAGAGGTCTTTTCCGCATTTAACTGCAGATCCTGTGCCAGTTAAAGTTATCCTGCTTAACCGTATTAATTTTGCAGGACTGCCGAACGCAGACATGTCTTTTAACACCTCTGAACAGATAGGGCTGCCGAATGCGGCTTTATAGTCGACGAATAAGTGGAATGTGTCGTTGTGTCTTTTGCAGGATTTGGCGCAGAGTAAAAATCTGGTCAATGGTGGATTTGCCAGGTCTGAAGTCGCATTGGTATTGGTTCTGGGGTATCTTCTAGTACCGCCCCACAAAGGGTCAATATTTTTAAATCCAATATCAGGCGAGTAATGTCCGATTTGAACCAATCTTTGCACAACCTATTATCTTTACCAAGCCTAGGTCAAATGCGAAAATGGGACTCATCAAACCACTCCTTTTGCTACCTCACATACCCATAAATGGGCAGGTACATATACACCCCAAATATCTGTATATTGGAGAGTTTGGATACGGTTTTTAGACGAAATGGTTGCAAATCTCTCTACTAAAAATTATCAATATAGATAAACTTTTTGGGGTAGCCCCACATAACGGTACCCCCAAAACTTCGTTATTTTGAAAAATTTGCAGAACAGTTTTCTACCAAATTAGGTGCAATTGGTTATTTTGGATTCTTATTTGGTAAAAAATTCTAATAATAAAAACAAGTGAGAGGAGTACTATAGTCTGACGTGGTCGACCATATGATACCCTACACAACTACCACTGAAGTTTAAGTTTCTGCGGATCTATGTATATTCCGACCCAGGGCAAAATTTCGCGACAGTTGCACTCTTGTTTTCCCGAGGTGAATATTTACACCAAAAGATAAAAATTTGGTCAACCAAAAGATGTTCTGAATATAATAATGGTGTCAAGAGTGACTAGAAAAATCGATAAAAATAAAGTCACAGCATTTTCCCTGTATAAAATTTCGTGGAGTTCGCTTCATAATTGTGGCCTCTAGAACGACCAGAAAACAAAAAATAAATACCCACGTTTTTGGTTCATTTCATTCCCTAAATATTAACGAAACAATATCCAATCCCATAGTACAATCCCGGTAGTACAAAATGAAAAAATTCGCTGTTGCAGACATAAATTTACTCTGAAAAAATTTCATTTTGGGGGGGGGAGGGGGGGCTTCCCGCTAGACATGAGCCCTCTATCGAGAATTTATTGGTGGAAGATAATCGAATGATTTTGATTGCCCCTCTATATTGTGCCATAACATATACTTACATTGCAAAATATTTGCCTGAAGGTCTCACATCCTCTGAAAACACGAAATATTAAATTACTAACAAAAAGATCGGAAAATTCGGCTTACACATATCGTTGGAACATAAAAAGTCCCATAATACCGAAAATGTTATGCAGAAACCAAAAGAAAGCTTGCAATTAAGCGAGGCAGCATTTATGGGGCAGCGTAAGAAAAAGGAAGATAACGGAACGAATCTTGGAAAACAGGAACACGAATTAGTTATCCTGAATGCAAAAGAACATTGTGATGCTGTCCCCATGGAAGTGGAAGCCACGGAAGAAGTGACGTTTGGTGTGAAAAAATAATACAGTTCATAAGTCCGATGGTAATTAACAGTGTGTTGTATTTAATCACTTCTCCAGATTTAGAAAATCAGGTAAGCTCTTTCATGCTGGAGGGGCGTTGGCGCATAGGAAAAAATGCGCCAACTAAAAAAAGCTGTAGTTAACATGGAAACAGGAGAAGAAAGCCTCAAAGAAATCGAAGGAGAAAATGAACACATTGAAGATTCCATAAAATATGAATTGAAACATCAGTATAAGCATGATGTATTCCATGTGCATCGTCGCGGAAAGAAACCTCCGGCTAATGAAAAGTGGGGGGAATAGCCTAGGAAAAACGGCTGTCTGGTACTGTTTTATTATAGATGCATAAGGCATCTTTTACTATATTTAATAGCCAGTATTTTAAAGGTTTTAGCCACAAGTCCCTGCGTAGGGGCTGCAATTTGGTATTCCGTGATATTGGAATGTAAAAACTATTTTTGAAGAAATTTGTATATATGTACATTAGGCCAAGCCAAATTGTTTGTCGATTAAATCCAGCCCCTAGGATGATACTATGGACAATTCTAAGCAACTTTGGTGAAGGAACCATAGGTCTATTTCGATGTTGGAGTTTCCCACTTTTCAAAATGAATACCGTCAGAGGGTGTTTCATACATATTTTAACTATTTTTAGTCTATTTTCTGAGAAAAATGACAAGTTTTTCGGTAAAATTGATGAAAAATCGAATTTTTAATCAAAATGATGTTATAGGAAAAAATTATTTTTTGAAATGTGGGAGACTCGAAAGTCGAGATAGACCTACGGTTCCTTCACCAAAGTGGTTTAGAATGGTCCATAGAATCATTCTAGGGGCTGGATTTAATCGAATTTTTTGGTGAGAAGATTGGTGTAAAGCCTTAAAACAACGGAAAATGGGGCAGAGAAACGGGGCTATACCAAAACGGGAGCCAATATATGTAAATCGAAGGAGTGTTAGCGATGTTAGTTCAGAATTTGAAAGCTCTATCTTATCGTGATTATAACGGACATGACTAAATCGTCATCGATTTTTTCTGATCAAGAATATACCTTATGGGATCTCCGACGTATGTTTGGAGGTGTCACAAATATTTATATTTTTAATGAAAATATATTTTTTTACCAAATTTTATGAAATATAATATTCGCTAGGTCTATAGAAGTTTGTCGTTTATAATCATTGTTCCTAGAGGGATGAATAGTCCAGACAGCAACAATTTTGGGACATTGTTATAATTGTCTTTATAATTTTGTAATAGACTATAGGGCGGTTTTTGTCGTGGCTAAACAAAACAACAAATTAAGCATGGTGCGCTTTATTATATTCGTAATATCCAATTCCAGTCATAGATGGCGCCCAATTAGTAATTACATACTTGTAAGTCAAAGAATGTAGATGGTACTCAAAGATATTTTTTAAAAAGTTAACACTTCAGATCGATTTTTTAAATTTATTTGAAAATAAATTTAAATATTTAATTGTATACAAAAATATAAAGGTGGACCTATACGGAATTTGGTCAATATTCCCCGCAATTCATTTATTTTGATGTGAGGGAAGTAATACAAACACTATACCCCAAAAAAAAATCTTTAATTCCGTTCATATCCTCCCCTCCACATTAAGGTAGCCACTGACCATCTTCCTGCTGATGATGTTCCACCTGTTAACATCCTGACCTGCTGATGTTTTAAATTAAAGATTGATGTTTTTATTTTTGTAAAACAAGAATTCTGCAAAAATATTCTTCCCCCATCCAGAAGCATATCAAAAATACGAACTCAAGGTGATTTGCTGGAAGTCACACAAATACAGGTGCAAGTGTTGAGCAACGCATGTGTGTCGAAGAAAACACTCAGCGACAAATATCCTCAAGGAAATTAAATGGGATCCCTTCTGCTTTTTGGTGTTATACAAAATGGTTTGGCATATTTATTTAATATTTAACGCCAAAGAGGTGAGGGCAGGACAGGTAAGGGCAGACAGATAGACAGCCGACAATTCAACACGAGTTTACGCATTTGACAGGATATAGTTGTTAAGGAGGTGATGGATGATGATAGACAAAAGGACAATAGGTAGGTGGTGTTTAGGATGACAAAATATTTTTTCAACCATTTTAAAGGTCAAACAGAGGCGTACATTTTTAAAAAAATATTTTTTTAAGCTTTAACATAGGCGTGGATTTTTAAAATATATTTTTTTCAAGGACTACCAGAGGCTTGAATTTTTTAAATAATTTTTTTTAAGGACTACCAGAGGCGTGGATTTTTAAAAAAATATTTTTTCAAAGTCTACTAGAGGCGTGGATTTTTAAAATATTTTTTTTTTCAAGGACTACCAAAGGCGTGGATTTTTAAAATATTTTTTTTCAAGGACTACCAAAGGCGTGGATTTTTAAAATAATTTTTTTCAAGGACTACCAGAGGCGTGGATTTTTAAAATAATTGTTTTTTCAGGGACTACCAGAGGCGTGAATTTTTAAAATAATTTTTTTTTCTGGGACTACCAGAGGATTTTTAAAATAATTTTTTTTCAAGGACTACCAAAGGCGTGGATTTTTAAAATAATTTTTTTCAAGGATTACCAAAGGCGTGGATTTTTTAAATAATTTTTTTCAAGGACTACCAAAGGCATGGATTTTTTAAATATTTTTTTTCAAGGACTACCAAAGGCGTGGATTTTTAAAATAATTTTTTTCAAGGACCACCAAAGGCGTGGATTTTTAAAATAATTTTTTTCAAGGACTGTTCAGGGCGAGGATTTTTAAAATAATATTTTTCAAGGACTACCCAACGTAGATTATTAAAATAAGTTTTCCAATGATTAATACAAATAATTCGCCATTAACAATATCCTTAGTCCTTATTGACAGGATTCCGCGCAGCTTGCATCATTAATCAAATATTAACATCGCCTGCAATGATAAACATAAATAATCGTCCTGCAATAAATACATTTTTCTTTAGCCAAATATGAACATCTGGACACGTGCCAAACATAAAACGCCAAAGAAACATATCCTTAAAAATGTGTAAACGATGGTGGTGGCGGCGGCCTCATCAATGTAAATCGATATTTATAGATTTCCGTTGCCGTTGGGGCCAAAGCGGCAAACACTTAACGAATATAAAGAAGAAGCATTACATATGCGGTAATGTGATATTTTTTTTTTTTGGTTGGTTGGGCCATAATCTTCCGGAGACAGACTGTCAGGCATTTAAAAGAAAAAAAATCAGCTTTTGTTGCAGTTCATCAATGAACCTGTTTGTGTTGCAGGAGGTCGATCCTTCTTATTGGATCAGATGATTTTGTTTAGCAAAAAAAAGGAAGAGGAAGAAAAAAACTGGCCCTAAAGGAAGCTTCAACATAAACAGGTGCTCCACTTAATTGCTTCAAAATGTTGCTATCACCTTTAAGGACTCACCAAGGACTTGTTTTTGTTTATGTTTGCTGTTTTTTGGTATAGCATGCGTTCCGATTTTGTTTTGCACATGTGACCAATTTATTAGGTTTTATGTTTTCTTCTTTGTCCATCTGGATAGCGCGGTGGTGTTATGTTAAGCCTCGAAAAAAATTATTTAAAAAATCCATGCCTATGTTAAGGCTTGAAAAAGTCGGACTGGGCCGACTATATGATACCCTGCACCACTTTGGGTATATTCTACATATGTATCCTAATAGACGTGCACCATTTACTTAAAATCGGACGAAAGTATATATAGGAGCTACATCTAAATCTGAACCGATTTTCATGAAACTTAACACACATCATTCTAGACCTAATTCATTACGCTATGCCAAATTTCGTGCAAATCGAACGATATATAGGGACTTTGGTGCACCATTTACATTAAATCGGACGAAATATATAGGAGCTTATCAAAATATATGTCGATTTTTCCCAATAGGGTTCGTCCTTTGGCCAAATAAGTGACCTATGTAAAATTTCATCCAATTCGAATCAAAAATGAGACCTATACGTTGTTTACAATTTAACATCGACTTAAGAAGTGATTCTTCATATTCTCAAAAGGAACGATGTGTCTATCTCGTTTCCTTTTGCCTGTTACAAACATATGCAGAAAGACATAACACCCTGTACCACAGTGTGGTGAAGGATATAAAAATCCACGCCTATGTTAAGGTTTGAAAAAAAAAATATTTAAAAAAATCCACGCCTATGTTCAGGCTTGAAAAAAAAATTATTAAAAAAATCCACGCCTATGTTAAGGCTTGAAAAAAAAATTATTTAAAAAAATCCACGCCTATGTTCAGGCTTGAAAAAAAAATTATTAAAAAAATCCACGCCTATGTTAAGGCTTGAAAAAAAAATTATTTAAAAAAATCCACGCCTATGTTAAGGCTTGAAAAAAATTATTTTAAAAATCCACGCCTATGTTAAGGCTTGAAAAAAAAATTATTTAAAAAACTCCACGCCTATGTTAAGGCTTGAAAAAAAAATTATTTAAAAAAATCCACGCCTATGTTAAGGCTTGAAAAAAATGATTTAAAAAAATCCACGTCTATGTTAAGGCTTGAAACAAATTATTTAAAAAAAAATCCACGCCTATGTTAAGGCTTGAAAAAAAATTATTTCAAAAAAATCCACGCCTATGTTAAGGCTTGAAGAAAATTATTTAAAAAAAATCCACGCCTATGTTAAGGCTTGAAAAAAATTATTTCAAAAAAATCCACGCCTATGTTAAGGCTTGAAGAAAATTATTTAAAAAAAATCCACGCCTATGTTAAAGCTTAAAAAAATATTTTAAAAAAAACCACGCCTATGTTAAGGCATGAAAAAAATTATTTAAAAAAGTCCACGCCTACGTTAAGGCTTGAAAAAATTATTTTAAAAAATCCACGCCTATTTTAAGGCTTGAAAAAAAATTATTTAAAAAAATCCACGCCTATGTTAAGGCTTGAAAAAAAATTATTTAAAAAAATCCACGCCTATGTTAAGGCTTGAAAAAAAATTATTTAAAAAATCCACGCCTATGTTAAGGCTTGAAAAAAATTATTTAAAAAAATCCACGCCTATGTTCAGGCTTGAAAAAAATATTTAGAAAAATCCACGCCTATGTTAAGGCTTGAAAAAAAAATTATTTAAAAAAATCCACGCCTATGTTAAGGCTTGAATTTTTTTTTTAAAATTCCACGCCTATGTTAAGGCGAAAAAATTTGTAAGAAATTTAATATTTATTTTTAATTAATATTTTATGTGAGTGGTCACCCCCCTCTCTGACAATTTATTAGTTTTTTATGCAGCCTTATAAAATAGTTTATCGCCGGGACATTTGAACGAAATAGATCAAATTAAAAGCCACACCCGGATATCATTAAGTACTAGTCTGCAAGGACTTCGACTGTGTGATTTCATGGGGAGTGAAGAGACTATCGCCTCATGTCAATTAGTTTTGACAAAATACGAAATGGGAAGACATTAAAATGGTGGACAAAGTGAGGGAGGGGGAGGAAGAATGGCATGACATGGTGGTGGTCATACTGACCCAAATAAAGCAATGAAGGGGAGGTGGGTGATTAAGAAGTGGGTGGTGGAGTGATGGTCATCGATGTGAGTGTTATATGAGGGGTAAGTATGACTGTTGTTGAACCAAGTGACTTGTCACGGTTCTTGTTCGACTTATTGACTTATTGATGACTAAGTTGAATTAATTTAGGAGACAACATTTTCTTCTAAGTAAAAATCGAATTCGACAATCCGACCTGACGTAATTTATGTTGCGAATTGCAGGGCAAGGTACCTACAGGTTCGGAATATTTAATTCCCCTGAAATTTATTAATTATTTTTTAATTCTGTTGAAATTGATAAATGAATGCTGTGACCGAATCTCCTCAGAACAAAATCTTCTACCAAATGCTTTTTATTAACGCTGCATCCAGACAAAAATGTTGTCATACAACTTCGAGGTTATTTTTAGGCCTCGAAGTCATAACCACATACCATTAATTAAGAAAATTCTTAAAGAGCCCTAAATCGTTGTACCACAAAGAAAAAATAACAAAGAACCAATCATGACCCAAATTCTTCGAAAGGGTATAAATGGTAATGCCCTCCGACAAACTTACATCAGTATCGGATAAGCTGCTTCCTGACAACACCAAGTTCCCAGATATCTTTCAAAAATATGTTAACTCTGAAAATCGTTTTTCTATTGGCTGTGGTGGTGCCCAACATCTTGGCAGCTGGGATATGGTATCGAGCATATGACTCTCCTGAATCTTTGGAATCCCCTGAGACATTGGAAATATTTGATCGTTCGCTAGAAGATCTGCATCATATTAGAATCAATTATGGCCCGGTGTGGGATGATATTGCCGGAGAAAATGAATTTGTTGTCAAGGCAATTGGCAAGAAAGGTAAACCGATTCTCATTAAAACACCCCTAGTGTTAAAGAAACCCATTAATGTCAATAAACCCTCGACAATTCTGACAACAGTTTAGAATTTCAAAGCTAAAGAAATTTGAAAAAAATGTTTTATTTAAAAAAGGAGGGCCAAGGGGTTATCTAAAAAAAATATTTTTTTCAAAAATCCACAGATATGTGGATTTAAAAAAATATTTTTTTTAAGAACACCATAGGGGTGGATTTTAAAATATTTTTTTTCAAAGACTACCAAAGCCGTGGATTTTTAAAAGAATTTTTTTTCAAAGACTACCAAAGGCGTGGATTTTTAAAAGAATTTTTTTCAAAGACTACCAAAGGCGTGGATTTTTAAAATATTTTTTTTCAAAGACTACCAAAGGCGTGGATTTTTAAAATATTTTTTTTTCAAAGACTACCAAAGGCGTGGATTTTTAAAATAATTTTTTTCAAAGACTACCAAAGGCGTGGATTTTTAAAATAATTTTTTTCAAAGACTACGAAAGGCGTGGATTTTTAAAATATTTTTTTTCAAAGACTACCAAAGGCGTGGATTTTTAAAATATTTTTTTTTCAAAGACTACCAAAGGCGTGGTTTTTAAAATAATTTTTTTCAAAGACTACCAAAGGCGTGGATTTTTAAAATAATTTTTTTCAAAGACTACCAAAGGTGTGGATTTTTAAACAAATTTTTTTCAAAGACTACCAAAGGCGTGGATTTTTAAAATATTTTTTTTTCAAAGACTACCAAAGGCGTGGATTTTTAAAAAATTTTTTTTCAAAGACTACCAAAGGCGTGGATTTTTAAAAGAATTTTTTTCAAAGACTACCAAAGGCGTGGATTTTTAAAATATTTTTTTTTCAAAGACTACCAAAGGCGTGGATTTTTAAAAGAATTTTTTTCAAGCCTTAACATAGGCGTGGATTTTTAAAAGAATTTTTTTCAAGCCTTAACATAGGCGTGGATTTTTAAAAGAATTTTATTCAAGCCTTAACATAGGCGTGGATTTTTAAAAGCATTTTTTTTCAAAGACTACCAAAGGCGTGGATTTTTAAAAGAATTTTTTTCAAAGACTACCAAAGGCGTGGATTTTTAAAATAATTTTTTTCAAAGACTACCAAAGGCGTGGATTTTTAAAATAATTTTTTCAAAGACTACCAAAGGCGTGGATTTTTAAAATAATTTTTTTCAAAGACTACCAAAGGCGTGGATTTTTAAAATAATTTTTTTTAAAGACTACCAAAGGCGTGGATTTTTAAAATAATTTTTTTCTAAGACTACCAAAGGCGTGGATTTTTAAAAGAATTTTTTTCTAAGACTACCAAAGGCGTGGATTTTTAAAATATTTTTTTTCAAAGACTACCAAAGGCGTGGATTTTTAAAATATTTTTTTTCAAAGACTACCAAAGGCGTGGATTTTTAAAATATTTTTTTTCAAAGACTACCAAAGGCGTGGATTTTTAAAATAATTTTTTTCAAAGACTACCAAAGGCGTGGATTTTTAAAATAATTTTTTTCAAAGACTACCAAAGGCGTGGATTTTTAAAATAATTTTTTTCAAAGACTACCAAAGGCGTGGATTTTTAAAATAATTTTTTTCAAAGACTACCAAAGGCGTGGATTTTTAAAATAATTTTTTTCAAAGACTACCAAAGGCGTGGATTTTTAAAATAATTTTTTTCAAAGACTACCAAAGGCGTGGATTTTTAAAAGAATATTTTCTCAAAGACTACTAAAGGCGTGGATTTTTAAAATAATTTTTTTCAAAGACTACTAAAGGCGTGGATTTTTAAAATAATTTTTTTCAAAGACTACCAAAGGCGTGGATTTTTAAAATAATTTTTTTCAAAGACTACCAAAGGCGTGGATTTTTAAAATAATTTTTTTCAAAGACTACCAAAGGCGTGGATTTTTAAAATAATTTTTTTCAAAGACTACCAAAGGCGTGGATTTTTAAAATAATTTTTTTCAAAGACTACCAAAGGCGTGGATTTTTAAAATAATTTTTTTCAAAGACTACCAAAGGCGTGGATTTTTAAAATAATTTTTTTCAAAGACTACCAAAGGCGTGGATTTTTAAAATAATTTTTTTCAAAGACTACCAAAGGCGTGGATTTTTAAAATAATTTTTTTCAAAGACTACCAAAGGCGTGGATTTTTAAAATAATTTTTTTCAAAGACTACCAAAGGCGTGGATTTTTAAAATAATTTTTTTCAAAGACTACCAAAGGCGTGGATTTTTAAAATAATTTTTTTCAAAGACTACCAAAGGCGTGGATTTTTAAAATAATTTTTTTCAAAGACTACCAAAGGCGTGGATTTTTAAAATAATTTTTTTCAAAGACTACCAAAGGCGTGGATTTTTAAAATAATTTTTTTCAAAGACTACCAAAGGCGTGGATTTTTAAAATAATTTTTTTCAAAGACTACCAAAGGCGTGGATTTTTAAAATAATTTTTTTCAAAGACTACCAAAGGCGTGGATTTTTAAAATAAATATTTTCCCCCATTCCAGGCAAATGCACCTCCGATTCCAGTAAAGGTCTGGCCAATCTCTTCAGCCAATCAAAAAAACTAATACCCTGGGATAATGTTAAGGAAATTGTGAAATCCTATGCCGAGGATCCTGAGGTGAAAACCCTAAAGGCCTACATTGAATCTGCAGATTATAAGGAAAAAGTTGCCGCTATTCGCTCGTCCCAAGAATACAAAACTTTCAGTTCGTATGTCTGTCATGTTTTACATCTTGATGTGCAAGAGGATGGTCATTATGTGGCAAGAAATAGATTACGCAGCAGCTCGCAGACGGGTATAAGAGGTCTAATACGTAGAGTGCAATCGGTGATACCATATCGACAGTTGGGTGATTTATATGCCCGCTTAATATCAAAGGATGATCAATTGCTTCGGGAGGTTGCTGCCATGAAATCGAAGGAGTTCAAGAGAATTGTTAGCAATTTGAGGAATTATGTACCAGCCTATAGGGAGCTTACAATGACACTGTGGCATCTGGGTGTGCCTTTGGATCAGCTGAAGGGTGTCATCAGTAATGCCTTGGGCTGGAACATGGATTGGGATACACTGCCATAAATTGGGAGGAGTGAGGCAAAATTAGTGAATTTTGAGAGCCAATATTTTAAATTAATTTTAAAATTGAAATTTAAATAAAAACTTATTTCAAAAAATATTTTTTGAAGTACAAAAAAATGTGGATTTTTTAAAAAAGTATAATTCCTCAATAAGATCCTCAATAAGACGTGAATTTAAAATTTTTTTAAAGGGTTCTCCACAACGCATGGATTTTTAACAAATATTTTTAAGGGTCGTGGAATAAAAAATCCACGGTGTTGACGACCCCCGCAAATGTATAAAGGACCACGATGTGCGAATCAGCACTTGGAATGTGCGCACGCTGTACAGAACAGGCGCAGTGTTCGCTTTGGCGCATGTACTCAAGAAGTACAAAGCCGATATTATTGCCTTACAGGAAATGCGATGGAAAGATACTGGCGTAAGTAAATCATACGATTACGCCCTGTATTATAGCTGCCATGAAACGAGACATGAATTTGGCTGCGGATTTATGGTTAAGAGGAGAATAAAAGAACTCGTCTCCAGATTCACTCCAGTAGATGAGCGAATTGCTATAATCCGTATGAAAGCGAAGTTCTTCTCATTTGCGCCCATGCTCCGACCGAAGATAAAGATGAGCAGACCAAAGACATACTTTATGAGCGCCTAGAAACAGCATATGATCGCTGCCCTGGCCATGACATTAAAATTCTGCTAGGAGATTTTAATGCAAAAATCTGAAGGGAAAATATCTTTGGCCCCACCCGGCGGAAAATTCAGCCTCAATGAAGAAACATCAGACAACGGCATGAGGTTGATTAACTTCGCGGCAGTAAAAAAACATGGTAGTTAGCAGCACTTGATTCAAGCATCTCGATATACACAAGGCCACTTGAATTTCTCCCGATCGAACAACGAGAAATCAAATTGATCTTTTTGTGATAGACGGCAGACATTCATACAGTGTTTTAGACGTCGGATCGATCCGAGGAGCGAATATCGACTCGAACCAATACCTAGTGGCAGCCAAGGTACGCATCCGTCTTTATGTAGAAGCAAAGGTGCTATGCAACACAACACGGGAACTTGACGTCGAAAAACTGCAAACACAACAGGTAGCCGAGGTCTACTCCGCTCAACTTACCCACCTGCTTGACGAAAGCATCCCTTGTCCCTTGTCCATGGTACGATCAGGAGTGTAGTAATGCTACTGATGTGAAAAACGCAGCGTATATGGCAACCCTGCGGGCAGTAGCAACACGCAGTGCGATGGAGAATTATCAGGAGATTAGGAAAGAGGAGAAACGCATTTTCAGAAACTAAAGAAGAAAGAATAAGAAAAACGTGAGCGTGAGCAAATCGAGATGTACAGGAGCCAGAATGAAGTCCGAAAATTCTGCCAAAGGATAAAACTCCAAACCGAAGGCTTTGGTGCAGGCACACCCTCCTGTAGAGATGAAGAAGGAAACCTGGTGACGTTTACTGACAGCGTGCTGAGGATCTGGAAGGAACATTTGGAAAAACTTCTGGTATCAGATAGTAGCAGTGAAGTGGATACTCCAGAACCAATAATTGATGACGGTATAGAGTGTATACCACCTAGCCAAGATGAAGTCCGAATAGCAATCAATCGGCTGAAGAATAATAAAGCAGCAGGTGCCGATGGGTTACAAGCCGAACTATTCAAGACTGGTGGCCAGATGCTGGGAGGGAGTATGCACCTGCCGATTAGTACAATTTGGCTAGAGGAATGTATGCCCAATGATTACATCCTCAGCATCCGGTATCCCGTGCTCAAAAAAGGAGACAAGACGATATGTGCCAACTATAGAGGAATACGTCTCCTTCCCATCGCATATAAAGTGCTATCCAGTGTGTTGTGTGAACGACTGAAGCCAATGGTCAATGACATTATTGGACCATACCAATGTGGCTTCAGACCTGACAAATCCACCATTAACCAGATTTTCACTCTGCGCCAAATCCTGGAAAAAAAACCCACGAAAAACATATCGACACATTCCACCTATTCGTCGACTATAAAACGGCATTCGACAGCCCTATCCATTCAGAGGTGTTTAAAGCTATATCTACGTTCGGCATTCCTGTAAAATTAATACGGCTATGCAGGATAACTTTTAGTACAATTTGGCTAGAGGAACGCATGCCCAATGATTGGAATCTCAGCATCCTGTGTCCCGTGCACAAAAAAGGAGATAAGACGATATGTGCCAACTATAGAGGAATAAGTCTCCTTCCCATCGCATATAAAGTGCTATCCAGTGTGTTGAGTGAACGACTGAAGCCAATGGTCAATGACATTAATGGACCATACCAATGTGGCTTCCGACCTGACAAATCCACCATTGACCAGATTTTCACGCTGCGCCAAATCCTGGACAAACCCCACGAAAAACACATCGACACATTCCATCTATTCGTCGACTATAAAGCCGCATTCGACAGCCCTATCCATTCACAGGTGTTTAAAGCCATGTCTACGTTCGGCATTCCTGTAAAATTAATACGGCTATGCAGGATAACTTTAACAGGCACAAGATCAGCAGTTAAAGTCGGAAAGGACTTCTCGGAGCTCTTTAATACCCAACGAGGATTCAGACAAGGTGACAGTTTGTCGTGTGACCTTTTTAACATCCTGCTGGAAAAGGTCATACGAGAGGCAAAAGTGAATAGAAATGACACTCGGTACACCAAATTGGAAAAACTGCGCAAAAGACCGACACGCCTGGAAATCTTGTCTAAGCTCGGCTTATGGAACGAAGCCTGCTAAGTAAGTAAGGATTTTTTAAAAAATATTTATAGAGGTCCTCCACAAATGACCTCCACAAGGCGTGGATTTTTTAAATGGTATTTTTTTATCAAACATTTAAAATCTCCACAGAGTTTTGTTCCACTTCTTCCCTACCAATCCTCGTAAATGTGTCAAAATATTGTCATCACCAAAAACAAGTTTTCCTTGTTTTAAACCCGTCAAAATATTTTGAAATTTTTAACAACAACAACACTTCTCATGTCCTTCCGTCGTTTGTTGAGAAATTGCTCACCCCCCTTTCCAAAAGGGAGGTTGCAGAAAAACTTTATTTTGACAGTATTTTTAAATACCGTACAAAATACGAAATATCAGCGGAACTGTTGAGGGAATTTTTGTTCTGCTGGAGTCTTTAAATATTTGTTCGAAATATCAAATATTGTCGGGTGGTTTGGTGATGTGTCAGCACTGTCGATGCTGTAGTGAATTTTCTAAAGTTTTGAAAATAAAAGTTTTTGTCAATAAGAGCATCATGTTGTCATCGATGCCAGGGCAATGTTGTTATAATACGATGTGACAGGAATTCACACAGCAGAAGAAACTTTGTAGCGAAAAATCGCCAAGGAATATTTGTGGTCAGTTTTCGAGATGAAGGAAGCGAGAGGAAGAAGTTAATAGAAATAAAATTTAAATTCAGAACAAAAAATAAAAAAAATGTGGACTCTTAAAAATAAATCCGCGCCTTGCTTGAGACCCTTAAAAACATGTTTTCAAAAATTCGCGCCTTGCTTGAGACCATCAAGGCCTTATAATAGGGCCTTAAAAATATTCTTTAAAAAATAGACGCCTTATAATACATCCTTAAAAATATTATTTAAACAATCCAACCTTAGGTACTTACTTCCTTAGCTGCCTTGTGGCAGAACATTCATTCCATAACCCGAGCTTAGAAAAGATTTCCAAGCGCGTCGGTCTTTTGCGCAGTTTTTCCAATTTGAAAGACCATTATAGGCGATGTTGTCTTCGACTTGCTCTTTCCAACGTATTTTTGACCTTCCCCTTCTACGTGAACCATCAGCTGGTTCGGTTTTATATGCCTTCTGGGCTGGGCATCTTCATCCATTCTCACAACATGACCTAGACAACGTATTCGCTGCAGCTCGATACGTCTGACAATGCCGATGTCCGAGAATAGCTGGTACAACTCATGGTTCATTCGACGGCGATATTCACCGTCAACGCAGATCGGTCCATAAATCTTTCGGAGAATTTTTCTCTCAAACACTCCAAGAGCTGTCTCATTTGCCTGCGTAAGTACCCATTCTTCAGATCCGTATAACAGTACGGGTAGTATTAGCGTCGTGTAGAGTGTGAGTTTGGTCTGGCGGGAGGTGGCCTTGCTTTTGAGTTTTTTGCTCAGATCATAGTAGCATCGGTTGGCCATCACTATCCTTCTCCGAATTTCAAAACTGATGTCATTCATTTTATTTATGGGGGTACCAAGGTATATAAAATCTTTGACTACCTCGAAGCTGTAGTTCTCAAGTTATACAGTTGGTCCGAGTCTACTGGACGTCTTGCGCGTTGATACCATCAGCTTGGTCTTCTCGCCGTTTACTGCCAGATCCACTTTGGCAGACTCCTTCTCAATTTGTTCAAAGGTGGCTGTTACTGCGCTCAGTGTTCGACCCATTATATCGATGTCATCGGCGTAGGCGAATAACATGTGTTGTGTCAAAGTGTCATTTCTGTTCTACTTTGCGTCTTGTAGGACCCTTTCCAGCAGGATGTTAAAAAGGTCACACGACAAACTATCACCTTGTCTGAATCCTCGTTCAGTATTAAAGGGCTCCGAGAGGTCCTTTCCGATTTTACCTGATGATCTTGTGCCTTTTAAAGTTATCCTGCACAGCCGAATTAATTTTGCAGGAATGCCAAACGCAGACATGGGTTTCTACACCTCTGAACGGATAGGGCTGTCGAATGCGCCTTTGTAATCGACGAATTGGTGGAATGTGTCGATGTGTTTTTCGTGGGGTTTTTCCAGGATTTGGCGCAGAGTGAAAATCTGATCAATTGTGAAATTGCCAGGTCTGAAGCCACATTGGTATGGTTCAATAATGTCATTGACCATTGGCTTCAGTGGTTCACACAGCACACTGGGTAGTACTTAATATGCGATGGGAAGAAGCCTAATTCCTCTATAGTTGGCACATATCTTCTTGTCTCCTTTTTTGTGCACGGGACACAGGATGCTGAGATTGCAATCATGCATTTCTCATACATTCCTCCAGCCAAATTGTACTAATCAGCTTGTGCATGCTCCTTACCAGCATCTGACCACCAGTCTTGAATAGTTCGGCTTGTAACCCATCGCACCTGCTGCTTTATTATTCTTCAGCCGATTGATTGCTATTCTGACTTTATCTTCGCTAGGTGGTATACACTCTATACGGTCATCTATTATTGGTTCTGGGGTATCCTCTTCAGCGCTACTTATTGATACCAGAAGTTTTTCAAAATGCTCCTTCCAGATCCTCAGCACGCTGCTTGTATCTGACACCAGGTTACCTGGTAGCTCTTTGAGTGTTTGAGAGAAAAATTCTCCGAAAGATCTATGGGCCGATCTGCGTTGACGGTGAATATCGCCGTCGAATGAACCATGAGTTGTACCAGCTATTCTCGGACATCGACATTGTTAAACGTACTGAGCTGCAGCGACTACGTTGGCAAGGTCATGTTGTGAGAATGGATGAAGATGCCCCAGCCCAGCATGCATATAAAAGCGAACCAGCTTGTATCTGACACCAGGTTACCTGGTGTTGCTACTGTCCGCAGGGTTGCCCTATACGCTGAGTTTTTCATATCAGTAGCATGACGACACTTCTGATCGTACCACGGATTTCTTGATGATGGTCTTTGGTACCCAAGTATTGCTTTTGCTGCAGTTTGTAGGGAGTGGGCAATTATTTGCCATTGTGCTTCTATACCATTATCGGGACAAGGGGTGCTTTCGTCAAGCAGTTGGGTAAGTTGAGCGGAGTAGGCCTCGGCTACCTGTTGTGTTTGCAGTTTTTCGACGTCAAGTTTCCGTATTGTGTTAGATAGCACCTTTGCTGCTACATTAAGACGGGTGCGCACCTTCGCTGCCACAAGGTATTGATCCGAGTCGATATTCGCTCCTCGGATCGATTGGACGTCTAAAACACTGGATGAATGCCTTCCGTCTATCACAACATGATCGGTTTGATTTCTCGTTGTTCGATCGGGAGAAATCCAAGTGGCCTTGTGTATATCGAGATGCTTGAATCTGGTGCTGCTAACAATCGTGTTTTTTGCTGCTGCGAAGTCAATCAACCTCATGCCGTTGTCTGATGTTTCTTCATGGAGGCTGAATTTTTCGACGGTGTAGCCAAAGATATGTTCCCTTCCGATTTTTGCATTAAAATCTCCTAGCAGAATTTTAATGTCATGGCCAGGGCAACGATCATATGATGTTTCTAGACGCTCGTAAAATATGTCTTTGGTCTGCTCGTCTTTATCTTCGGTCGGGGCATGGGCGAAAATGAGAATAACTTCGCTTTTATACGGCAATTCGCTCATCTACTGGAGTGAATCTGGAGACGGGATTTTTGTTTTCTCCTGTTAACCATAAATCCGCAGCCAAATGCATGTCTCGTTTCATTGCAGCTACAATACAGGGCGTAATCATCTGATTTACTTACGTCAGTCCCATTCCATCGCATTTCCTGTAAGGCAATAATATCGGCTTTGTACTTCTTGAGTACATACATCCGCCAAAGCGAACACTGCGCCGGTTCTGTTCATGTGCAGATTCGCAGATTGTGGTCCTTTATACGTTTGCGGGGGTCGTCAACATTAGGGAGGTTTGGTTTTCTTTTTCTTTGCTTTTTCATTGTAGGTTGGGTTTTCCGAGAGTGGGCACTTATCCCGACGCCTCAACCCATTTTTTTCTAGTTCTTATGGGTGAACTCGCGGCACATATTAGCTCACTATTTCATCGGGTGATGAAAATAGCTCCCCAGGTGGCACCGCGGGGATGTCAATGTCCACAATTGAGATGAAAAAGGGACCAAGATAAGCCTGGACTTCGCCATGTTAAACCCAATCAGAGCCGTTGCTTGGAATCTATCATTCCCTACGCCACCCCACGCCTTGTTCAATTTTTTTCAATTCAAAGTTTCTTTATTTTCATATACATTATAATGAGTATCAAATTTACATACTTTGAAATCTTATGACTAATAAAGAATTTTCAGCTTGGTTTAATTAAAACCGTCTGCTGGTTTATTGAGATTATATTATTGGAGTTACATTTTTTTTTTTTAATAATTGTACTCATCTATTAATATTTTTCTATATTTTAAAGCCTCCTTCATAAATTTAATTAATGGAAGCCAGCATAAATCTTCACCCCCATTTAAAATACTGATAATATCATCATCATGTAACAAAATTTTGTTCAAGTATTTGCAACGCAGATTTCTTAAAATAGGACATCGTCCAATGAAGTGAGCAATTGTTTCTGCTTCTCCAAGATTACACAGGGAGCATCGTTGTGCCTCTGCATTTCTGTTTTTATTAGCATTTAACCACAGTAAATCACCTCTTGCTTTCATTATAAGAGAGATTTGTTCATGGTTAACATCTTCATGGCAATACAGTGGACCAAGATTTAAATTCAGGTATTTATAAAATCGGGTTTCACTTCGCTTTGCTTTATCAATATATGTTCTATAAGACCTGGTTTTCATTTCAAGCAATAACTTCTGTGTTGCGTCCATCCAAAATTTCTTGCTCACGTGTATATTGCTATGGTCAATGGAGTAATCAGCTAATTTAGCGTTTAAATCCTTGAAGCAAGACAAATCTTTGTTTAAAAGTTTCTTTCCAAGAATATGGGGCAATCTATGGGTGTCCAGATCGAATATAATTTTTGCCAGATATTGTATGTGGATGGAATACGTATATATATACCCTGGTTCATATCCTGTTTCCAATGCGATTACGTAATTAGGCGTAGAATCAGGTAGCTTCAATATTTTCTTGATAAAATAACGATATAGTTTGTCCACCTCGTTAAAATAAGAATTTCCCCAGATTTGCGCACCGTAACTATGTATGGAACGACAAACTGCCAAAAACATTTTCCATTTTGCTTTGAGACTGACTGTATGCTTTGATATGAAGTTTTTCCATGTCGAGTTCAGGGAGATTTTAGAAGCTTCTTCTTTTTTTAATAGATGTTTACTGAAAGATAATTTAGGTGTTAATATCATGCCAAGGTATTTGTACTCGTTCACTATTCTTATTGTTTCTCCTTTAAATGTCCATTTTTCGTTAGATGCAAGTTTGCCCCCTTTTCGAAATACCATTATTTCCGATTTTTCTTGGTTCACTTCCATTCCCCACATCTTGCAATATGCTTCTAAATTTAGTATCATTCGCTGTAAAGTTATTGGTTTATCAGCTAATATAACGATATCATCTGCGTACATTAAAAGTCTGATGTTTATATCATCGATATTAAGACCTCCTTCAAGATGATCATGCAAGTCATTAAGATAAATGGCAAACAAAGTTGGCGACAATAAACATCCTTGTTTAACACCCGTACGTGTGTCAAAGTAATCCGACATTTGGGTTCCCGCCCACACTGCAGATTTTGTGTACTCATAGCTCCTTTTGATGAAGTTTATTATTTTTATTTATCTTGACTTTTTGTAATTGTTCTTTTATTTCTCTGACAGTAAAACCTCGATCAAGAAATAAGTCAGAACAATTGGTTGGGGCATATTGCACTGGCATTGTACTACATGCAGGATTTAGGAGACACTCAAAATAATTTTTAAGGGTATCGACTGATATGCCGCACTTGTCACCATTTTCTATTTGTCGTATCTCCTTTGCCAATGACCACCACGATTTGCTATTAGAAATACCGTCCAAGCGTTGCTCCATACTTTTATAGTAATCAGCCTTTTTTCTTTTACATAAAAGTTCATACTTTTTCTTATCTTCTGCATATCCATATCTATCACATGCCTTTGCAGATTTCCTGAACTTTTTGAGACTGTTCATTGTCTTTTTTCTGACTTTATAACATTCTTCATCAAACCATTTGTTTTTAAAATATTTTGTTTTTTCTTTTTTATTAATTAAGCTGAAGGGGTACGACTCATGTATCGTTGTAGTCAATTCTACAAGTTTTAGGTTTGTTGGCCGATTTGTTAGTTTTAGGTTTAGATTTTTCTGGTATGCACCTTTTTTGGATTCTTTCCACTTTAATTTTGGCAAGGCACATGAAGCTATTTGTCTTTGTGTGTTTATGCAAGGTAGGGAAAGATTAAGCACTATCGGGAAGTGGTCCGACCAGATCTGATCTTCTACTGTAAATGTCCTAACGTAGCTTAAGATATCTACCGACACTGCACAAAAGTCGATTACGGAGTTGCCATTTTTATTTGCGAAGGTAAATTTTCCTTCCTCATCTCCAGGCGTTCGTCCATTTAATATTACAAAACCGTTATTGCTACAAAATTCAATATATTTTCTTCCATTTTGGTTTATAGTTTTATCCATAGAACATCGGGTTGGAAGACAATTTGACAACATGTCTGTAGGTAGCTCTTGTTCTTCGCCAATCCGGATATTATGATCACCTACGATTATCTTTGAGCTTTCATAACATTCAACGTTACATTTCAGTTTTTCGAAATCTTCATTCCAAGTAGCTCCCCTAAAGTACACAGGTAGTATTTCAAAGCGATGTGAGTTATACTCACATTGAATTATATCTTGGCCCTCAAAATGTATAAAAGTATGTTTGAATCCAGTTTTCCCCAAATCCGATCTAATTCCATACAGTTGGCCGCCAATAGCTCTTCCTCTGGTATTGATTCTTGTAGCCGCATTCCAGTAAATTCTAAAATTTTTAAACTTCTTTGCATAGTTTTCTTGATGCTTTGCCTCAATATGGGTTTCCAAAAGTATAAAAATATCAAAATTTTCTAGGTAATCAAAAAAGTTAGGGTGAAGATTTTTGCTGGCTAAGCCATGAATATTATATGCGACTATATTTAGAGTATATTTTTCATTCGTTTCTTCATTTGAGTTTACACAATGTTCTTTGTTTATTATATTTTGTTTTAACTTTGATTTTAAAAGTTTTTTGATGCTACTTTTTCAGCCAGACTGTTGTAATGTATGTTTATATTTTTAATACCTTCACCAAGAATATCAGATAATGTATTGATTCCACAAAGATTGCCGCACATTAGCTTATTTTCCGCATTCCAATACAAGGTTCTTCCATCAATTACAAGTTTTTCTCCTCGTACACCAATCTTCTTTTCATTACTTATCTTCTGCAATTCTTTTTTTAGCATCAGCATTACCTTTTTCCTTTGTAAACGCATACCGCTCAGATCGCGTTCGACGAATATTGATGATCCTGCCAACAATCTTGTACATTTCAGCACCTCTGTCACTGTTCTCGCCGATGTGAAATCAATTAGGACGGTCATTTTTCCACTTGTTTCCAGTATTTTTTTAACATTTTCAATTTCGGATTCCACATTCATTTTCAGATTATAACTAAAGAATTTATTGACTGCTCCATACACCGATTTCTGAGATGGTAAACCTCTTACTATTAGTTTTGTTCGACCTGACTGGTCTTCCAATCTTTGTAGCCTCCTGCGGTCCTCTTCCTTTGTACCTTTTAGCATTTGTATTTCCGCTTTAAGCTCTTCATTTTCTTTGCTTAACCGATTGACATCTTCTTTAATATTCTCAATGCTGCTTTTTATATCCATTATATCCGATTTTGTAGGCAAATTTTCCAATTTGTCATCCAAAAGGGTTGACATTGACTCTCTCATCATTTTCATCAGCTCCATGGTGGTCATATTTCCTACAATTGCACAATTATCTGGAGACGTTTCAATCAGTTTGCGTTTCGCATTTTGATCTACTCTACCCACTGTGCTTGTAGCGCTGAGTGGTGATCTAGGTCTGGTGATCCACGCCTTGTATGAGACCCTTAAAAATATTTTTTAAAAAATCCGCACCTTTTGGTAAGGCCCTTAAAAATATTTTTTAAAATTAAATGAAAATTTAAAATCATGTTTGTTTTTGCTTCAGCCTCGATGTAGCCTTATTTTTTGTGTTACCTTAAATAAGAAATAAAAAACAAGTAGGAAATTCAATTAACAAAATTATGTGTTGACCTGGTTATTTTTTTGGATTTTGGTTGGTGTGCCGAACATCGACCAAGTAATAACATAAAAACAAATGTCTACCCTCGCTCCCCTTGCCCAAGGGCCGAGAAAACAAGGAAAGAAAATTAACTCCAATGGAATGCCATTAAAAATTACAACTTCAACAGCATGTAGAGAGGGGTCGGCTGTCCCAATGGGAGGTGTGAGCTTCGTTGGCCATTCAAGCTTAACATGCAATATTCTCCATATATCCACATGACCTGAAAACGGAAACAAGCAAACATAAAAATGTTGAAAAATTAATTTTTCAAAATTGCATTCTATGGTCGAAATGAAAACGAAATCCTCCTGAATGCATTCTGGCCAGAAAGTTAAAACATAAAAATATATCATAACACCTCCAACACACCTTCATGGTAGGTAAGGGGGTGGTGGAGGGTGGCCAAGCCCTTTTTGGAATCGAAGCTAATAAAGTAAACAACTACAAACCTGGCCATAATAAATAAATGCAAGAGGATAGAACTTTTCACAACACACTTTCAACCCCCGACCCTTCCCCAAAAACTTCGAAGTTCGTCCTGCTGCTGCTTAGAGAATTTTTTTGGGAAAATGGAATATCAAATTATATTTATGAGAAATTGAACTTTTTATGGCATATTTATGATAGTTCTATGACCGAACTTACAAACCAACTATAATTTATTATGGCAGAGGGGGCCAAGAGGAAAGGGGGGGGGGTGGTTAATAAAACAATTTGAATTTATTAATTCCTATTCAAAATATTAAAAACATCTAAAAATCCCCACTCTTATGGATTCCTTGAATATTTTTTTTTATTTTATTTTTTTACTTCGAAATCCTCAATGTTCGGAAATCCCTTTCCGAACCCATCGAACTGCATTCCATGGCTAATTAATTGGACACTTCCAAATTTGTTAAGTAACAAGAAATTATTTCATAAAAAAAACATTCAGAATCTCCGGTTGGTTTGCTATACAATTAATCAGCACCTAAGCGGACTGCCGGTACCGGTTTAAAGACAATTCACACTTTACTTATTGTTGTTGCTGGAGGGGGTTATTCAGCCAGCAGCTGAAACAAAAAAAGATGATGATCAAGATTTTATGGTATTTTGTTGTGATACGAAATGCGTCAATAAATTAGAACAATGCTAAAAATTTGGAGGTACCCTACACAAAGCAGGACAACAACATCTCAAGGTCCCATACACGGCATGAATTAAAAAAAAAAAACATTTTTAGGGGTCTCAAACAAGGCGTGGATTTTTAAACAATATTTTTAGGGGTCTCAGACAAGGCGTGGATTTTTAAACAATATTTTTAAGGGTTGTGGATTTTTTAAACAATATTTTTAGGGGTCTCAGACAAGGCGTGGATTTTTAAACAATATTTTTAGGGGTCTCAGACAAGGCGTGGATTTTTAAACAATATTTTTAGGGGTCTCAGACAAGGCGTGGATTTTTAAACAATATTTTTAGGGGTCTCAGACAAGGCGTGGATTTTTAAACAATATTTTTAGGGGTCTCAGACAAGGCGTGAATTTTTAAACAATATTTTTAGGGGTCTCAGACAAGGCGTGGATTTTTAAACAATATTTTTAGGGGTCTCAGACAAGGCGTGGATTTTTAAACAATATTTTTAGGGGTCTCAGACAAGGCGTGGATTTTTAAACAATATTTTTAGGGGTCTCAGACAAGGCGTGGATTTTTAAACAATATTTTTAGGGGTCTCAGACAAGGCGTGGATTTTTAAACAATATTTTTAGGGGTCTCAGACAAGGCGTGGATTTTTAAACAATATTTTTAGGGGTCTCAGACAAGGCGTGGATTTTTAAACAATATTTTTAGGGGTCTCAGACAAGGCGTGGATTTTTAAACAATATTTTTAGGGGTCTCAGACAAGGCGTGGATTTTTAAACAATATTTTTAGGGGTCTCAGACAAGGCGTGGATTTTTAAACAATATTTTTAGGGGTCTCAGACAAGGCGTGGATTTTTAAACAATATTTTTAGGGGTCTCAGACAAGGCGTGGATTTTTAAACAATATTTTTAGGGGTCTCAGACAAGGCGTGGATTTTTAAACAATATTTTTAGGGGTCTCAGACAAGGCGTGGATTTTTAAACAATATTTTTAGGGGTCTTGCACGAAATTTGGGACAGCGTAATGAATTAGGCCTAGAATGATGTGTGCAGAGTTTCATGAAAATTGGTTCAGATTAAGATATAGCTCCCATATATAGTTTCGTCCGATTTTATGTAAATGCTACACCAAAGTCCCTATATATTATTCGATTTGCAAGAAATTTGGCACAGCGTAATGAATTGAGTCTAGACTGATATGTGCAAAGTTTCCTGAAAATCGGTTCAGATTTAGATATAGCTCCTATATATATTTTCGTCCGATTTAAGGTAAATGGTGCACCAATGTCCCTATATATCATTCAATTTGCACGACATTTGGCATAGCGTACTGAATTGAGCCTAGAATGATGTGTGCAAAGTTTCATGAAAATCGGTTCAGATTTATATATAGCTCCCATATATATTTTCGTCCGATTTAATGTAAATGGCGAACCAAAGTCTCTATATATCTTTCGATTTGCACGAAATTTTGCACGGCGTACTGAATTATGTATAAAATGATGTGTGCTATGTTTCCTGAAAATCGGTTCAGATTTAGATATAGCTCCCATATATATTTTCGTCCGATTTTATGTAAATGGTGCACCAATGTCCCTATATATCATTCGATTTGCACTCGGCCCAGTCCGACTTTACAACTTTCCTTAGTGGTTTAAACAATATTTTAGGGCTCCTAAATAAGGCGTGGGTTTTTTAGGGTATTCAAAATTCTCTTTGTTGTTTTGAAATTCTTTCCGAATAACATCTGCTTTTATTTTCATTCTGGCGCCATTGGATGTTGTTCACGGTCCTAAAAAAAATTAAAACTAGTTTTTATTTTTTTTTTAATATTAAATTTTTTGTATGTTTTGATTGGCTTTGTCAGATTACAAATTAATTCTTTTCTTGTTCAAGTTTCAAAAGTAGAACTTCGTTTAAACAGTTCACACAGAAGCTCACGGCGGAACGGTCGATTTAAATTTAAATAAATTTTGTGGTTTTAATATTTCGAAATAACAAATAAAAATATATACAAAAAAAATGTTGCGAATAATCTATGCGACCTTGTTGTTGTGCGGAGCATACGTAGTGGGTGCTGAAAAATATCTGACAGAGAAACGTAGGTATTTTTGTGGAATTTGAGCGTAAGAAAAGGGGGATCTGTATTTAAAATCCTGAATGAAGAGGTGAATTTGTATTTAAAATCCTCAAGGTAGAGGTTTTTAATGTCCTGAGAAACTGCACACAATTTCAGAAACCTAAAAATACCTGCCTGACAGGTTCAAACCAAATAGAGACCTCCAACCTGCTGAGAATTCGTGCTAGCCAGTCATATCGTTTGAAACGAATGTGGAGAAATCCTTTATCATATGGGGCTGTGCCACCAAATTGGGGATCTATAGAAGGTCCATGGCGGATCTGCCATTAGCCACCCTGATTTGCATGTTTTTGTTCCCTTATGCCCTTATTTTCTTCCCTTTAATAATTTCCCCTCTATCGGCCTCTTTTTATTACAGCTGCCTTCTTGGAACCCTGTATTGTAACGGCATCAAATTTCGCTAGTTGTCTCTCGAAAAATGTTGGCAACCTTCTAAAAGAATGGAAGGATGGTTAGTAGAAAAATCCCAAATAAACCCGCAAAGATATTTTTTATTCTATTTTTTATTCCACGCCCCTCCAGGTGTTCCCGGTCTGCGCACAGTCAATGCCATCGACCCCTTAGAAATTCAACGAATTATTGTCGATGGTGATCCCCTGAGTCCGATTGGCATTCACTTGGAAATGGAAAATGTTACTGTGGAGGGAATAAGTGAGGCCCAATGTACAGAGGCTAGGTAAGGGGGAAAAATAAAAAATAAAAAAATATTTGAAAATCAAAAATTTTATTTTTTTTAATTTACAGCTTCAAAGCCAAACCCCTGAGTCTTCAGGCTAAATTTCTTGTACCAAAGATAATAATAAGTGGATATTATAATATAACGGGCCATCTACTGGAATATCCATTGGATGGTATTGGCAAAGCATCACTAACAGTTGGTAAATCGACAAAATCTTCATTAAATACCCACGCCTCATAACAGACCCTTGAACATATTTTTTTAAAAATCCACGCCTCATAACAGACCCTTGAAAATATTTTTTAAAAATCCACTCCTCATAACAGAGCCTTAAAAATATTTTTTTTTAAATCCACGTCTCATAACAGACCCTTAAAAATATTTTTTTTAATCCACGCCTCATAACAGACCCTTAACAGAGCCTTAAAAATATTTTTTTTAATCCACGCCTCATAACAGACCCTTAACAGAGCCTTAAAAATATTTTTTTAATCCACGCCTCATAACAGGCCCTTAACAGAGCCTTAAAAATATTTTTTTTAATCCACGCCTCATAACAGACCCTTAACAGAGCCTTAAAAATATTTTTTTTAAACCACGCCTCATAACAGACCCTTAACAGAGCCTTAAAAATATTTTTTTAATCCACGCCTCATAACAGACCCTTAACAGAGCCTTAAAAAATATAATTTATAAAAAATCCACGCCTCATAACAGACCCTTAACAGAGCCTTAAAATCATAATTTATAAAAAATCCACGCCTCATAACAGACCCTTAACATAACAGACCCTTAAAAATATAATTTTTTTAAAAATCCACGCCTCATAACAGACCCTTAACAGAGCCTTAAAAATATAATTTTTTTAAAAATCCACGCCTCATAACAGACCCTTAACAGAGCCTTAAAAATATAATTTTTTTAAAAATCCACGCCTGATAACAGACCCTTAACAGAGCCTTAAAAATATAATTTTTAAAAAATCCACGCCTCACAACAGACCCTTAACAGAGCCTTAAAAATATATATTTTTTAATTCACGCCTCATAACAGAGCCTTAAAAATATAATTTTTAAAAAATCCACGCCTCATAACAGACCCTTATCAGAGCCTTAAAAATATATATTTTTTTAATTCACGCCTCATAACAGACCCTTAACAGACCCTTAAAAATATTTCTTTTAAAAATCCACGCCTCATAACAGACCCTTAAAAACATTTCTTTAAAAATCCACGCCTCATAGCAGACCCTTAAAAATATTTTTTAAATAATCCACGACTCATAGCAGACCCTTAAAAATATTTTTTAAAAAATCCACGCCTCATAGCAGACCCTTAAAAGTAATATTTAAAAAATCCACGACTCATAGCAGACCCTTAAAAGTAATATTTAAAAAATCCACGCCTCATAGCAGACCCTTAAAAATATTTTTTAAAAAATCCACGCCTCATAGCAGACCCTTAAAAATATTTTTTAAAAAATCCACGCCTCATAGCAGACCCTTAAAAATATTTTTTAAAAAATCCACGCCTCATAGCAGACCCTTAAAAATATTTGTTAAAAAATCCACGCCTCTCATAGACCCTAAAAAATATTTGTTAAAAAATCCACGCCTCTCATAGACCCTTAAAAATATTTGTTAAAAAATCCACGCCTCATAGCAGACCCTTAAAAATATTTTTTAAAAAATCCACGCCTCATAACAGACCCTTAACAGAGCCTTAAAAATACTTTTTTTAAATCCACGCCTCATATGGCCCTCTAAAAAAATTATTTTTAAAAATCCACGCCTCATATGGCCCTCTAAAATTTTTTTTTTAAATCCACGCCTCATAATAGACCATTAACAGAGCCTTAAAAATATTTTTTTTAAATTCACGCCTCATAACAGAGCCTTAAAAATATTTTTTTTTAAACCCCCTTAACAGACCCTTAAAAATATTTTTTTTAAATTCACGCCTCATAACAGAGCCTTAAAAATATTTTTTTTAAACCCCCTTAACAGACCCTTAAAAATATTTTTTTAAATCCATATTTTTTATAAAATCCAAGCCTCATAGCAGACCCTTAAAAATATTTTTTTAAATCCATATTTTTTATAAAATCCACGCCTCATAGCAGACCCTTAAATATATTTTTAAAAAATCCACGCATCATAGCAAACCTTTAAAAACATTTTTTAAAAATTCCACGCCTCATGGCAGGCCCACGCATCATAGCAGACCCTTAAAAATATTTTTTAAAAAATCCACGCCTCATAGCAGACCCTTAAAAATAATTTTTTTAAAAAATCCACGCCTCATAGCAGACCCTTAAAAATAATTTTTTTAAAAATCCACGCCTCATAGCAGACCCTTAAAATATTTTTAAAAAAATCCACGCCTTATAATAGACTCCTTACTTACTTAGCTGGCTTGTAACAGAACTTTCGTTCCATAAGCCGAGCTTAGAAAAGATTTCCAGGCGCGTCGGTCTTTTGGCTATGTTGTCTTCGACTTGATCTTTCCATCGTATTCGTGGCCTTCCCCTTTTGCGTGAACCATCAGCTGGTTCGCTTTTATATGCATTCTGGGCTGGGGCATCTTCACAACATGACCTAGCCAACGTAGTCGCTGCAGGCTCAATGTGTCTAACAATGTCAATGTCCGAGAATAGCTGGTACAGTTCATGGTTCATTCGATGGCGATATCGGCCCATAGCGGAGAATTTTTCTCTCAAACACTGCCTCATTTGTTTGCCTAAGTACCCATGCTTCAGATCCATATAACAGCACGAGTAGTATCAGCGTCTTGTAGAGCGTGAGTTTGGTCTGGCGGGAGGTGGCCTTGCATTTGAGTTGTTTGTTCAGACCATAGTAGCATCCTTCTACGAATTTCAAAACTAATTTCATTCGTTTTATTTATGGCGGTACCGAGGTATATAAAATCGTTGACTACCTCGAAGCTGTTGTTATCAAGTTCCACAGTTAGTCCGAGTCTACTGGACGTCCTGCGCGTTGATACCATCAGCTTGGTCTTCTCGCCGTTTACTGCCAGACCCACTTTGGCAGACTCCTTCTCAATTTATTCAAAGGTGGCTGTTACCGCTCTCAATGTTCGACCCATTATGTCGATGTCATAGTCGAGTAACATGTGTTGTTTGGTGTACAGAGTGCCGTCTTTGTTCACTTTTGCCTCTCGTATGACCTTTTCCAGCAGGATGTTAAAAAGGTCACACGACAAACTATCACCTTGTCTGAATCCTCGTTCGGTATTACAGAACTCCAAGAGGCCCTTTTCGACTTTAACTGTTGATCTTGTGTCAGTTAAAGTTATCCTACATAGCCGAATTAATTTTGCAGGAATGTCAAACGCAGACATGACTTTACACACCTCTGATAGGGCTGTCAAATGCGGCTTTATAGTCGACGAATAGGTGGAATGTGTCGATGTGTTTTTCGTGAGTTTTTTCCAGGATAGACCCCTTAAACATATTTTTTGAAAAATCCACGCCTTGTTTGGGCCCCCTAAAAATATTTTTCAAAAAAGATTCACTTCTTATTGTGGGCCCTTAAAATACTTTTTAAAAATTCCACGTCTTATATAAACCCTTAAAAGTATTCTTTAAAAAATATTCGCTTGAACATGCCTGACTCATTCTGTTAGGTTTTGCTGTTTAAAGTCCAAAGATTTTTGTGTGTAAAATAATCGTCTGAAATCTGATCTCTGCTTAACTTAATTAGCCAAGCCTAAAGATGAGCAGCTGCCTAGCTGTGCTTGATTAGAATTTCAATGCTAATGGCAAAACTAAAACAATAGACACCAGTTCGTTAGAAATAAGTACAACCCGACCCCGACGAACTTAATATACATACCCAGTAAATTTTGAAAACACCCTACAGTATACCCTCTTTAAATAATAATTGTTTTTCTTCATTTCAGAAAAATCTCTTGTCGACATCAGTATACGCTTCATTGTGCGCGAGGAGAGAAATCTTCTCTTCACCGATGTGGAACGTTTACATTTGAATTTGCGTGACATCAATGGTTTACACCTATCGCTGGATAATCGTGCCGCCGAAGATAAAGCCAATCAAATATTAAATCAAAATGAACCAGGGATTTTTGAAATCCTGCGTCCTAGTTTGAATGGGGCTTTTGGCAGAATTATGAAAGATTATTGGTCGAAAATATTTGCCTATGTACCAGCAACATATATGTTTGAAGATTTGCCGATTGTAAGCAGAAGATATAGGGTATAAAGGGGGAGAGGGGGAATTTTTGTGTGGCGTATATAGGAAACAAAATGTGATTAATTTTTTTGTAAATATATAAAAATTATAAGATACAATGTTCCTTAAAAAATTAAAATAAATATTAAATAAATTGTAGATATGTTTAAAGGGATATGGAGTTTTTAATTCCATGGGGCATATAACCCTTTACGTCAGGACCGTTGGACCAATTATATGGTTTACATAGAAGGACTAAAGTTTCTCCAGTTCTCTGATGTAGTTTACATTGATCTAGCTTCAAAAATAGCTAAGATATGGTCAGAAGAATAAGAGTTCTAAAAATACACCATATTTATCAGCATTTTATGTAATCATGTCCCGTTGCCTATAAGTTCGGTGTTCATGGTTATAGGTTTTTAAATTTGCATATATATAACGAGAAGAAAGTGTCTTATTCATATTGATGCAACTTAAATTTAAAAGGCTCTCAAAATATCCAACCTATGGCCAAATTAACTTAGAAGTGAAAATTTTCCAAATTTTACCCATAATTAAGTAACTATGTTCTGTGACCCATAACTTCGTATTAAATATATATAGGCTTTTGAATAACTTTGTGTAAAATAAATAAAGTCTCCCCTTTACAACGATGCCACATATACAGATCTAGGTTCAAAAATATCCAAACTATGGCCAAAGAAAAACAGGTTAAAAAATATGCCAAATTTTACACCTATTTAAGTAACCATGTCCTATGGGCCACAACTTTGAAAATAATTCTTCTAGACCTTTGAATTCACTCTTCTGTATAGATTATAGTCCTCTCTTAACATTGATGCCACTTTTATAGCTATAGCTCCCAAAGAACCCACGATATGACCAGATTAAGAAAGATGTAGGTATTTGCCTATCTTATCTTATTTTTAAGTAACCATGTCCCAAGGGCCACATTTTCGTAAAATAATTTTTCTGAACCTTTGAGTTGACTCTTGTGGATATATGATAGCCTTCTATTCACGCTGATGTCTCTTTTTTGGCTCTAGCTCCCAAAATACCCACAATATGACCAAATCAATAAAGTGGTAATCATTTGCCTATTTTATCTTATTTTTAAGTAACCATGTTCTATGGGCTATATTTTCGAAGATAATTGTTTTAGGCCTTTGAATTAACATTTTTAGATAGATGAAGGTCATCCCTTTGCAATGACGTCACATTTATAGATTTAGTTCCCAAAATACCCAATATATAGCTGAATTAAGAAAGATGCAGTAATTTACCAAATATGCCCTATTTTTGAGTAAACATGTCCTCTGGACCACATTTTCGAAAATAATTGTTTTAGGATATTGAATTAACCTACATAGATAGATGAAAGTCTCCCCTTTACACTGATATTAGTTTTTTTAGGGTGTAGCTCCAAAAATACCCGAGTTATGGCCAAAATAGAGCAGATGTAGCAATTTACCAAATGTTACTTATGTTGGAGTAACCATGTCCTCTGGGCCACATTTTCGAAAATAATTCTTCTAGACATTTGAATTGATTCTTGTGGATAGATGAAAGTCTACCCTTTACATGAACGTCACTTTTTTAGACTTAGCTCCCAAAACTCCCAAGATATTGCCGAATTAAGAAAGGAGTAGTAGTTGACAAAATTTTACCTATTTTTGAGTAACCATGTTCTATGGGTCACATTTTCGAAAATAATTTTCTTAGGATCTTGAATTAACATCTATATATCGATGAATGTCTCCCCTTTACATTGGTGCCATATTTACAGATTTAGCTCCCGAAGTATCCAAGATATTGCCGCATTAAGAAAGTTGCAGTAATTTACCAAATATTACATATTTTTGAGTAACCATGTTCTAAGGCTCATACATTTTTAAGTAATCATTGTATCGATTTGAAATAACTTGAGTTGGTAAATGTAAGGCTTAGAATTTTCGTCGCTGTATAATACCGATATATGATGCACCCAAAATTCAGAGATATGACCCAGAAAATACCGATGCGGAAATGTAAGAAATATTAAGTATGTTTGGATAACCATCTTCTGGGGCAAATTACCTTCGAAGTAACCATCATCTAGAGCAGATAACTTTTGAAGTAACCACTGTATCGATTTGATATAACTGTATATTGGGAAGTATAGGTCCTAGCCTTTACTCTGGTGTATATAACAGTTATATTTATCTCTTAAAATTCCGCAGATATAACCTAACGAATATAGATGATGATATGTGGGAAATGTTAGGGGTTTCCGAGTAACCATATTTTTGGGCAGATAACTTTTAAAGTAACCATTGTAATGATTTGATGTAACTATGTTTTTGGAAGTATACGTCCGAGCCTTTACATTGGTGTATATGAAACATATATATTTACCTCTCAAAATTTCGTAGATGTTAGCTAAGTAATATGGATCCTGAAATATAGAGAAAAGTTAGGTTTTTTGAGTAGGGAGTATAGATCCTAGCCTTTACAGTGATGTAAAAGATTGTCCATATAGTTCCCAAAACATCAAAGATATAGCCCAATAAATACTTTTGTCAAAATCAATAAAATATTGGTCAGTTTTGAGTAATCGTGTTGTAGAGCACATAACTTGAGAAGTAACCATTATAGAAGTGTGATGAAAATTGATGTTGAAAGTGTGGATCGTGATATTTCCTATGGTGTATAACATTGATATATTATGCCTCAAAAATATTCGGTTTTTCTGAGGTTTTTCTGAGTAATCGTTTTCTAAGGCACATAACTTTTGAAGAAACCATTATATCAACTTAATGTAACTTGTGTTTGAAAGTATAGATTCTAACCTTTACAATGTTGTATAAAAGATATAAAATCCCAAAATTTCCGAGATATAGCCCAATAAATTGCGATGTAGAAATGCGAGAAATATTGATCAGTTTTGAGTAACCATCTTCTAGGGCACATAGTTTTGTAAGTAACCATTGTTCCCATATGAAACAAACTAGGTTTGGAAGCATAGTCCTTGGCCTTTATAGTGATGCATAAATGTGTCATATATAGCCCTCAAAATTTTAGACATATGGTCTTATATATACAGAAGCTGAAATTTGAGACATATTGGTCATTTTTGAGTAACCATTTTCTAGAGCACATAACTTGAGAAGTAACTATTGTATGAGTATGACAAGTGTTGGGATCGAAAGTGTAGATCTTGGCCTTTACAGTGATGTATAACACTTTCATATATAGCTCCCAAAAATTTTGAGAAATAACCCAACGAATAAAAAAATTAAAATGTGAGATATATTCAAGAGTTTTAAGTAACCACTTTCTAGAGCTGATAACTTTAAAAGTAATCATTTTATCAACTTCATATTAGTTAGAATTGGAAGTGTAGACCTTGGCCTCTACAGTGGTGTATAAAAGTGACATATGTAGCTCTTAAAGTTTCTGTGATATAGCTCAATAAATACAAATGTGAAAATATGGGAAATATTGCCCCTTTTTGAGTAACCATCTTCTAGAGCACATAACATGAGAAGTAACTATTTTATCAGTGTGGAAAGGATTGGGATTAAAAGTGTAGAACTTGGCCTTTACAGTGATGTACAAAACTTTTATATGTATCTCCCAAAATTTTAGAGATTTGAAAATGTGGAAAATATTGGGAATTTTTGAGTAACCACTTTTTAGAGCTTATAACATTAGAAGTAACCAGTGTATCAATTTCATAGTAATTAAAATTGGATGTGTAGGCATTGGCCTTTGCAGTGGTGTATGAAAGTGGCATATGTAGCTCTCAATATTTAAGAGATATAGCTCAATAAATACAGATGTGGAAATATTGGAAATATTGACTATTTTTGAGTAACCATCTTCTAGAGCACATAACATGAGAAGTAACTGTTGTATCTGTGTGGCAAGTACTGAGATTCAAAGTTTTATGCATTATTGGCTTTTACAATAATGCATAAAACTTTAATATATAGCTCCCAAAATTGTAGAGATATTGCCCAATTAATACAGATTTGAAAATGTGGGAAATATTGGGTATTTTTGAGTAACCACTTTCTAGAGCTGATAACTTTAGAAGTAATCAGTGTATCTATTTCGTGTTAATTAAAATTGAGAGTGTAGGTTTTGGCCTTTACAGTGGTGTATGAAAGTGGCATATGTAGCTCTCAAAATTTAAGAGATATAGCTCAATAAATACAGATGTTGAAATATGGGAAATATTGACTCTTTTTGAGTAACCATTTTCTAGATCACACAACTTGAGAATTAACCATTGTATCAGTTTGGAAAGGATTGAGATTGAAAATGTAGATCTTGGCCTTTACAGTGATGTATAATACTTTCATATATATCTGCCAAAATTGTAGAGATATTGCCTAACGAAAATAAATATTAAAATGTGAGAAATATTCAATATTTTTGAGTAACCACTTTCTAGAGCTGATAACATTAGAAGTAACCAGTGTTTCAATTTCATTTTAATTAGACTAGCGAGTGTAGGTCTTGACCTTTACAATGGTGTATAAAAATGGCATATGTAGCTCCCAAAATTTCTGAGATATAGCTCAATAAATACAAATGTGGAAACATGGGAACTATAGATCCTTTTTGAGTAAGCATCTTCTAGAGCTCATAACATGAAAAGTAACTATTGGATCAGTGTAGAAAGGATTTAGACTGAACGTACAGATCTTGGGCTTTATAGTGATGTATAAAATTTGTATATATAGTTCCCAAAGTTTTAGAGATATAGCCTAACGAATACAACTATTAAAATGTCAGATATATTCAATAGTTTTGAGTAATCACATTTTAGAGCTGATAACTTTGAAAGTAAACATTTTAACAACTTCATAATAATTAGAATTGGAGGTGTAGGTCTTGACGTTTACAGTGGTGTAGAAAAGTGACATATGTAGCACTTAAAGTTTCTGAGATATAGCTCAATAAATACAAATGTGGAAATATGGGAAATATTGACTCTTTTTGAGTAACCATATTCTAGAAGACATAACTTGAGAAGTAACTATTGGATCAGTGTGGAAAGGAATGAGATTGAAAGCGTAGATCTTGGCCTTTACAGTGATGTATAAAACTACATATATTTCCCAAAATTTTAGAGATATAACCCAATTAATACATATTTGAAAATGTGGGAAATGTTGGGTATATTTGAGTAACCACCTTTTAGAGCTGATAACTTTAGAAGTAACCAGTGTATCAATATCATATTAATTAGTAGTGTAGGCCTTGACCATTACATTGGTGTATAAAAGTGGTACATGTAGCTCTTAAATTTTTTGATATAGTGTCCTAAGGATATGAATACCGACATTTTGGAAAATGTTGGCATTTTGAGTAACCACCTTCTAGAGCAGATATCTTTAGAAGTATCTACTGTATCAGTATGACAATGAGTGAGATTGAAAGTGTAGATTTTGGCCTTTGCCGTGATGTATAAAACTTTAATATATAGTTCCCATAATTTTTGAGATATAGCCCAATTAATAGAGATTTGAAAAATGTAAGAAATATTGGGCATTTTGGAGTAACCACTTTCTAGAGCTGTTAACTTTAGAACTAACCAGTGTATCAATTTCTTAGTAATTAAAATTGGATGTGTAGGCCTTGGCCTTAACAGTGGTGCATAAAAGTGGCATATGTAGCTCTCAAAATTTAAGAGATATAGCTCAATAAATACAGATGAGGAAATATGGAAAATATTGAATCTTTTTGAGTAACCACTTTCTAGAGCTGATATCTTAAGAAGTATCTATTGTATCAGTATGGAAAGGATTGAGATTGAAAGTGTTGATCTTGGCCTTTATAATGATGTATAAAATTTTCATATATAGCTCCCAAAATTTTAGAGATATAGCTCAATTAATACAGATTTGAAAATGTGGGAAATATAGTAAATTTTTGAGTAACCTCCTTCTAGAGCTGATAACTTAAGTAAGAAGTAACCAGAGTATCAATGGCATATTAACCGGAATTGAATGTGGAGGTTTTGGCCTCTGCAGTGGTGTAAGAAAGTGGCATATGTATCTTTTAAAATTTCTGAGATATAGTCCTAAGATTGTGAATGCCGAACTTTTGGAAAATGTTGGGCATTTTGAGTAGCCACCTTCTAGAGCAGATAATTTTTGAAGTAGTCATTCCATAAATGTGTTATGACATGAATGTTGAAGTGTAGGTCTTAGCCTTTGTAGTGACACATATTTAGTTCCCATTAGTCACTGTACCCAACTGACCACTCTATGTAGTCTTATTGGACAAAAATAAAAGAAAGTGTTACTTTTGACTGGTAAATCGCTCACACATTGAATTATTTAATATTTAGTGTACATAATACGTTTGATAATATTTAACTGTAAAGTTGTGTAGGTATTTATGTATGAGTGTGTGTGTGTAGTGAGTTACTTTCACACTCGTTGGGTACATACAATTATGTACAAACTATTGTAAAAGACTTTGTATTGTTTGGGTAGTGCAATGAGCTTCGATGGTAATGGTATGAGGTACCCTACAATCGATCCATAGGTAAGAGGATAAGTTCACCAAGGTAAAAAGAAGTAAAATTTTAGATTTTATTATAGAATTTAGATTATATAGAATCGAATTTGTTGAACCCGACCTTAGTCATTTAGGGTACCAGTCAATTCGCCCTGAATCTCATGATTTTTTGTTGTTAGTTTATTTAGTAAATCATTGTTTGTGTTATTATTGCTTTGGGCCATAATATTATTTCTCAATAAAAAAGGGGGCTAACTGAGCCGTTGACTGGCTGGCTGCTTGGCTGAATGGGCTGGCTGTCGGTCTCACCACGATTTGACAACAACGTCGTTACCGGCATAAAAACTGAAACCAGTTTTCATAATATAAACAATACATTTATGTACATATGTATGTCTGTGCATTCGTACGCTTGCTGTCCAGCATATTTAAATACAATTTCAGTATTTTGTTAATTTTCAACGTTGACGGTTGTTAAAGATAGACGTCTAGTTAAAAATTTGGTTTAACTTGTTTCTTATTAACGGTGGAATTTGATCCGAAGACGTTACCATGAATCATCTTCGAGTGCAGATTTGCAGTTTTGTAACCTTGTCCATGATTGTTGCAGTGGCAATGGGTCGGAAAATTCTTAGCGAGAAACGTACGTAAGGTCTAGAAGAACCACCCTCTCTCCGCACCTCTTAACCACAGAAGAGTGAGGGTGCTAAAGTGAAATACTTTGTTTACATTGCGTTGAAATGGAATTTGAGATCCGAACAAATTTTGAAACCAAGAACACTAAATAAATATTTTCACAACTACATATATATTAAAAAAATTTGGCGATGGTCTTGTCGGGTCCCTTATAACCGTGTTTGACTGTAATAAAAACCGTCGCATGTGAATTGGTGTCAAATGAGTGCAAATAATGCGAATTGCAACACAGCTATAAATATGTTTAAAAATATACACAGCAATAATTGTGGAACTTATTCGAAGGTTTTGAAAAAAAGATTTAAAAAATATTCTTTTAAAAATCCACGCCTTATAATAGGCCCTTAAAAATATTCTTTAAAAAATCCACGCTTTATAATAGGCCCTTAAAAAT
>NW_026885296.1:0-6450 GCF_032173495.1 Musca vetustissima | reverse complement strand
AAACAGGATGACAATGAAGCTCAAAATGGCACAATGGCCAGTCATATGGACTAATCGTATTGTCGGTTACTTTTTTCTGATCACCATCATCAACAAAATAATTCCATAAATGGACACCATTTCGAGGGTATAATGGTTACCATTAACTAAATGACCAGTGTTTTAATCACTTTTAAGTTGATGCTTGCATTTAGGGTTTTATGTGTAAAAAAGTTGTGCTATTGAAAAAATGCGGAATTATGTTTTTAAACAACATACCGTCTGTTTCTATAAAATTTAAAACAAACAAATTACAGTTCATTATATAGAGACGTAAAGTATATATAGTGAGAAACCTCTAGAACTATGGTGAACGCTTCAAGAACATCCACTTTTTGGCCGAAGGCGCAGATTTGAGTCCATGAGAGAAAGTACTCATTGTAATGGTGCTCAATTATTCGTCTGTTCTTGCTAATTTTTAGAGTTTTCGACGAAAAACTGGTCATCCATCGGTTGTGTCCGATTTTGCTTCTTTTCTTATTTGACGGCGCGAAGCAACTTCCAAATAAAACTTCCGCGACTGGAGTCTCTGTACACCACAGGCTTCAGGGAGTGTTATTGAAATCAAGACGTATGCCTTTCCTTTATTTTTAAACAAAATATTAATTTCTCTGTAAAAAAAAAAACAAATTTTAACTATTTTAAATACATTAACTACATTGTAAAGTCAATTGTTTACATTCCACAAAATAATCTTCTTAAAATATAAATACATTTCTGTAATTAAATAAAATCATCATATTTTTTTATTATTGTATTAATTGTTTGTAAATAAATTTATATTGTAATTAAAATTGTAACTGACTAAACACATTCAATCATCTACTATTTGTAAAGGGTAGAATTATTTGTATTGTAGAATTATTTATTTAAAATTTTTGTCCGACACATACATACATATACACTTACATATATGTACATATTTCTCTGTGTAATAATTTGTTACATTCTAACACATACTTTGTAGCTACTAAATGCAAATTCCCCAAATTCCAAACATTCATAATACCCAATTTGTGGGTGTAGGAATTTTATAAATTTTTCAAATGGTTTGCCATTTTGGTATTGTTGGTTGGACACAAATGCTATTATGTCTATACCGAGATGTTTACAAATTTAAGGAGATCGTTTGAAAACATTTGCAGCAGAACATACAATAATGTTAAACATGTTGTTTTTGATATGTAATTTTAATTTACAAAGTAAATATTAGGGGTAAGTGAGTTTTGTATACCCTTCACCACACTGTGGTATAGGGAATTATGTCTTTGTGCATATGTTTGTAACAGGCAAAAGGAAACGAGATAGACCCATGGTTCCTTTTGAGAATATGCATAGAATCACTTTTTAAGTCGATTTATGCATGTCCGTCCGTCCGTCTGTCCGTCTGTCTGTCCATATATTTTTGTGAGCAAAGTACAGGTCGCATTTATGATCCGATATGGATGAAAATTGGCACAGTTCATTTGTTTGGCCCAAGGACGAACCCTATTGAAATTGGGAAAAATCGGTTCAGATTTAGATATAGCTCCCATATATATTTTCGCCCGATTTAATGGAAACGGTCCCTATATATCTTTCGATTTGCACGAAATTTAGTACAGGCTAATCAATTAGGCCTAGAATGATATCTGCCAAGTTTCGTGAAAATCGGTCCAGATTTAGATATAGCTCCCATATATAGTTTCGTCCGATTTCATGTAAATGGTGCCCCAAAGTCCCTATATATCTTTTGATTTGCACGAAATTCTGCATAACGTACTGAATTAAGCCTAGAGTGATGTCTGCCAAGTTTCGAGAAAATCGGCCCCGATTTAGATATAGCTCCCATATGTAGTTTCGTCCGATTTCATGTAAATGGTGCCCCAAAGTCCCTATATATTTTCGATTTGCATGAAATTTGGCGTACTGAATTTAGTACAGGATGATGTGTGCCAAGTTTTTGTGAAAATCGGTTGACATTTAGATAGAGCTTCCATATATTATAGATTGATTTTAAGAAATTGACGCACCAAGGGACCAATATATGGCCGATAGGAACAAAACTTACTGAAATTAGTGTAACCTAACCTGTGATTAGTTTCGTTGAAATCGGTTCATATTTGGATATAGCTTCCATATATATTTTCACCCGATTTTAAGTAAATTGGGCATCAAATTCCTCATGTTAGTCAGATTGGCATCAAATTTTGCACAACGTACAAAATTGAGCATAGAATTTCGTAGTTGCGTTTTCTAGAAGTACAGACATAGCCCAACGGATGACCTATTGATATTTTTTTGAAGTCGATTTACATACTTTTGTCCCATTGTAACAAACGAATGACATGTTTATGGATAGATCTAAGTCGATTCACATTTAGATAAATATCACATATTTTATTTCATCCAATTTCATGTTATTAGCCCTGTTTAATATACTCATAGTGGTGAAGGGTATCATATAGTCGGCCCCGTCCGACTTTACTACTTTCCTTACTGGTTTTTCTATAATATATGGCAAAATGTGAAATATGTTTTTATACCCTCCACCATAGTATGGAGGGTATATTAATTTTGTTTTTCCGTTTGTAACGCATCGAAATAATCATCAGCGTAAAATTCTATGACGATATAGACATGTCCGTCTGTCTGTCCGTCCGTCTGTCTGTTGTAATCACTCTAGCGTCTAAACGAATTGATATAGATCGCCAAAATTTTGCATAGAGTGGTCTTTTGTCTGCAGGTCAAGTTCGAAGATTGGCTTTATCGGTCCACGTTTAGGCATAGATCCATATAAGGGTACCCCCCAATTTTCGGTATTCTGATTTGTTCCGTGTGTTGGGGTTGGGTAGTCGTTAGACTATTTAGCTATCTGTTGTAAGCATTTCGCCTTCTAAAGATATTGTGATAAAATAAAACTCAAACATGATGATAATGAAATATATCGGCAGACATTTAGGCATCTCCTGAAGGAAAGAATTGAGATAAACAATTAAAATATTGAGTTCAATATTGACATATTCCTGTCATTAATTAGTAATATTTACTATTTACTACACTATGTAATCAATATTGGTCCCCCTTTAGGCATCGCCTCATATAACTTTGTAATCTAAATTACAGTAGTTTGAGGATTTTATACTCTTTCATGTGTTATCAGTATCAGTCCACTTATTGGATCTTACAGATTTTAGGAAAAATCCCCATTAAAAATTGCTGAAGTTTGTATTTGGTGTACATAATGGTTTACCTAAATCGGTTTGTAGAATTATCGGTATGTGCCCACTTTTTGGTATGTTCCCTATATTTTCATTGCATGTATCTGTCAGTATAACTGTGGGGGAGGGTATCCAAAGTTCGGCCCGGCAGAACTTAACGCTTTTTCACTTGTTTTTTAATAAAATAAATCAGTTGAAAGAAGTGAACATCGATGGGAATTTTTGAAGGAAACTTTAAGAAAACTTTTAGAAGACTGTACCCAACTTTGGGAACTGAACTGAAGAGTTTGTTCTCTATATCCTCGAAAAGCTTACCGTAGTTGACAATATCAAAGTCTTTCGATAAGTCAAGGACCAGCAAAACTGTTATATTGCTCGTTATTTTCTGATTCAACCGTCTGCTGTACATTTTCTGAAATCTATGTTGATACTGGTCAGATACAAAATGCGTGGCTGTTAAATAAGCTAATATAGATTCATACAGCTGCTTACGCAACACTTGTAAAATAGTTCGATATTATTCCTTCAGAACAAAGAATAAGTTTGAAAATTGATTATATTGGATTGGGTCACTTCTTATGTTACCACATACGAAACCTTCAAAATTATTTTATACCAATAAAGAACGTTCAAAAGGGACCGACCTATAGAGATTATCATACATACAGATATCAACAAAAATCACATTAAAATGCCATCAAATATTTCGTCTCATTCGGACAAACCTTGGGAGTTTGGATGCAACTCAATACGTTATGCGAACTTTCGTTTCAATCAGACAATCCTTGTGAGTTTGGTGTGCAGTTTTCGGAAGAAAATATATATGGGAGCTGTATCTAAATCTGTACCGTTTTCTACAAAACTTAACGCAGCTTATTCTAGACTCAATTTATTACGTTAAGCTAAGTTTCGTCTTAATCGACAAACTTTCGAAGTTCAGTGTCCCATTTACAAAACCAGTAAGGAAAGTAGTAAAGTCGGACGGGGCCGATTATATGATAGCCTTCACCACTTTGGGTATATTTAACAGATGAATCGTAACAGACGTCGCATTTTTAAAGGATCAGTAAAATAAAATGGGATGCATAAACATGTCATTCTGCAACCGATACTACATTTTTCATTTGGTCAGATATAGAAGCTATATCTAAATCTGAACCGAGTTTCAGGAAACTTAACACACATCATTCTAGACCTAATTCATTACGTTGTGGCAAATTTCGTACAAATCGAAATATATATAGGGACTTTGGTGCTCCATTTACATTAAATAGGACGAAAATATAAATGGGAGCTATATCTAAATCTGAACCGATTTGCAGGAAACTGTACCAAATTTCGTGCAAATCGAAGGATATACAGGGACTTTGGTGCACCATTTACATTAAATCGGACCTATATATACATATATGGGAGCTATATCTAAATCCGAACCGATTTTCAGGAAATTTAACACACATCATTCTAGACCTAATTCATTAACACACATCATTCTAGACCTAATAAATTACGCTGTGGCAAATTTCGTGCAAATCGAAAGATATATAGGGACTTTGGTGCCCCATTTACCTTAAATCGTACGAAAATATATATGGGAGCTATATCTAAATCTGGACAGATTTTCACGAAACTTAGTATCATTCTAGACCTAATTCAGTAATCTGTGCCAAATTTAGTGTACATCGAATTATATATAGGGACTTTGGTGCACCATTTACCTTAAATGGGACGAAACTATATATGGAAGCTATATCTAAATCTAAACCGATTTTTCCCAATTTCAATAGGGTTCGTCCTTAGGCCAAATAAGTGAGCTGTGCCAAATTTCATCCAAATCGGATAATAAATGCGACTTGTACTTTGTTTACAATTTAACATCTACAGACGGACAAACGGACGGACGGACATGTATAAATCGACTTCGAAAGTGATTCTATGCATATTCTCAAAAGGAATCATGTGTCTATCTCGTTTCCTTTTGCCTGTTACAAACATATGCACAAAGACATAATATCCTGTACCACAATGTGGTGAAGGGTATAAAAATCGAACGAATGTATATGGTTGAACTATGTATATCTGTTCCGAGTTCAATGAAACTTCAGATTTTCATTCAATACGTTATGAAAAATTCTCGTCTCAATTTACATAAAATCGGAACAAAATATATGTGGGTTGTATATCTAAATCTGAACCGATTTCTACAAAACTTAAGATATTTATATCCAAAATTGTGTGTCCATCGGACAAACAAAGGGTGTTTGCTGCACAATTTATATAAAATCGGACGATATATGGAAGATATATCTATATCTGAACCGATTTCAACAAAATTTAACACAATTTATTCTATACTCAATTCAATACGATATGCAAAATAGGTCAAATCGTAGAAGTTTGGTTTGTAATTTACATAAAATGGGATGTCAAATTTGTCTCTATCGGGCAAACATTATGACTTGGTGGTAATATTGTTGAATCGGACAAACATATATACGGGAGCTTAATTTAAATCTGAAACGATTTTCGCCAAATTCAATAGTCCTTCTGCCAAATTTCATCTCATTCGGATTAAAAATGCGACCTGCCCTTTGTTTACAATTTAACATGAACCGAAAATGGCGTGTGTTATTTAATTGTGGTCTACATAGAAACTTCGACCTACCAAAGTCCTGGAATGCCAAATTAAAGCCACTTGGTAATGCTAAAAAAAGTTACTTTTTTACTTTCTGAGATGAGCTACATGATTGAAGTTGCAATGAAAAGGAAAGCCAGAGAGATCATACATTCCCACCATTATCCGACGCGTTTCGCCGTTGGTTAAGCGGCTCATCAGGTATATTGGGCAATGTGGCTTACAAATGTCGTTACTTGATATGTTGAATCTATGTCGAATAAATTGCATCTACGAATTAAATTTAACCGTGTCAAGGTTCGGAAATTTGGCATCACGGCAGAAAATACCTTTTGAATGAGGTTTTTTCCATACAACCCACAATATTTTTCATCCTTGGTATACAACTGCATATTGTACAACCTTAACGCTAAGGTGTCGGACAAAAATCAATAATCAAATCGGAAAAAGATCAAGAGATCAACCTGAATTTTTGAGTTTTTCGCATTCTAATCATTCATGCAGATGTTTTTATTTAGATCACTTTCGAGATTAGCTACATGATCGAAGTTACTTACGTCGATGACCATAAAAATA
>NW_026885295.1:0-64505 GCF_032173495.1 Musca vetustissima | reverse complement strand
TAGAGCTGAATCTTTAGATTTAAAATTATCATTGGAGTGCATGACAGAGAGAGAGTTCTAGAAATTTGTACATTTGTAAATTAATACCAAACATTCTCGGAGTAGTAGCAATGCATGTGCAAAATTTCAAAGCTCTATCTTAAATATTGCGATCTCTATGGGTATTTCAACAGACAGACTGCTAAATCGATATAGAATTTTTATCTGATCAAAAATATGGGGTCTCCACGTTAACATGGAGGTTATAAAAAAATATGTACAGAAATTCCAATACAAAAATATTTCTACCAAGAATTTAGCATTTAAGCTATTAGGAAACATTCAAAAAATTTTTGGATAATACCCAGAATAACATTAATAGCTCTCCTCCTCATTTCAACTTCGATCACGTAGATTATCTCAAAAGATAAATAAATAAAAACATTTACATGTATAATCTTTCGCCCTAAAAACGGCATAAAACTCAAAAATTCAGCTTGAGCCGGGCTGGGATTTGAGCATAATATGCAGTTGTATACCATGAATGAAAAATTAAATAAAATTGATTTTATCCAAGTAACTAAATATACATCGTATTATTCGGGTAAATGTTGAATTCTTAACTTAAGTAAAAATAAATTAATTTCTTATTATTCTCATTTTGGCGCCGTATCTTTGTTCCCTGGCAAAACTTATAACATTCTGCAACGTTCTACTTATTGATGTATACAATTTCTGAAAATTAACACCTACGAATACCATTAGCACTTTTAGTGATAACGACGGCATAACATGTATTTGGTAAATTCTTATTACTAATAATCCCAATGGAATAATGTACCTTTAGAACTCTAAACACTCTTTGAAGCATGTATTAGAGGAAAATAATGACAAGATGTAGTCATTTTATTCAGGCGCCTTCACAAGAATTTATTGTTATTATTTTCCCTGAAATACCTGTCCGCAATAGCTGTCTCAAATGAATATCTTCCATTTATGGTTATGAACTTAATATAACATTTCCTTTCATAGACAAGATTCAACAAGATTTCACATGAATTCACCAAAGAACCAAAAGTAGCTACGTTTTTTAAGTTTGATATACAAATTACCTGTCATCATATACCTCCACTGGCTTATATATCCACTTACAATTTCATAATGTACAAGGATCATGTTCCAAATAAGGATAAATGCATTGATGTTGTTACGTTCGCCTTGATAAATGTTATACACATGGAGAGAGTATGTGCCAAGAAGACATGATGAGCGTTGTTAATGTATATCTGGAGATTTATATGAAATGAGATTACATATGTCGTATCTACTCCATCGTTCCACCTCCTGTTGTTATTGATAAAAATTGCGACATTGTAAATCCTTTAATATACCTACATATTGTAAATCGCACCACAAGAAGAGTTTTATCTCCTAAATGTTACACATTTATAAGTGTGTGTGCGACAATATGTATTTTTCTTGCTAATGTCGGTGTCAAACTCTTAAACAATAAAACTAATTGCAGCGTAATTGGTAACATGAGATATACTTTAGACAAACGCGCAATCTTTTATTCTCTTCATGTACCATTGAGAATAAATGCGAATGTGTGTGTATATGTGTGAACATTGTGTGTATGGGTGATAACATACATCACATTACATGTATGTATTGGATTTTAAAATATACGCTTGTGGCCTTTGGTATTCAGAAATATAGTCCTTGAAGAAATATTCCTTAAATATCCAGGCCGTTAGTCCTTCTAGAAATATTCTCTAAAAATCCACACATATAGGCCTTTACGAAATATGATTTAAAAATCCACTCCTTTAGTTATTCAAGAAATTCAAGTTTATAGTCCATCAAGAAAGATGCTTTAAAAATCCGCATCTATAGTCATTTGGGAAATATTTCGTAATAATATCCGTCTATAGTCCTTGAAGAAAGATGCTTTAAGAATCTGCGCCTATAGCTCTTTAAGAAATATTGCATAAAAATCCAAGCCTATATTCATCAAAGAAAATTTGTTTAAAAATCTACGCCTATAATCCTTCAAGGTATATTATGTAAAGATCAGGTTTAAAAACCAAAACATATATCTTAAATAGAACGCCCATCAAATTTAAATCACCCTTATGGCTCTGAATGTAATACCCCATATCATGTTCACATATCAAATGCATGGTAACACGTTTCCAGAATGTAACCAGAGGTGGTCCTTGTAGAAAAGTAGCTGCTACATTAATATTCACGTTTAAAATATGTGCAAATGTATGTATGTGCAAAGTGATGCAGCAACACAACATGTGTTATTTTACACTTTACTCCATTAAAAGGACATACGTATTCCCAGACAGGTTTAAAATCTTTGAAATTGTAAAACAGAGGCAAAAAGAGTCTGGATGAAAAATGTTAAGAAAAGGAAAAATTTATCAGTGCTAAAAATCTTTGCAGTTGAAATGAGAAAAGTGCGATAAGAGCTAAAAATACAAATGGCTGAGACAAATTGCAGGTACAAAGTTCTCGATGTTTTATTTACATACACACACACACACTCGATGTTCTCTTGAAGAATTTAAATTGAATATCGATATTAAAAACATCTAGAATCAGAAATTGAATTTAAACTACGATCAACACCATACACTTGCTATTCTGAAATCATGTCAATTGGACATGTTGTTGGCGTATAAAATCGAACCAAATTATGTCTAATGCTATATGCTAACCTGGTCTCAGACCCCGAAAGTCGGACGGGCCGACTATATGATACCCTTCACCATTATGGGTATATTAAAAAGATGAATCCTAACAGAAGGGCCAACATGAAATTGGATGAACTAAAATATGTGACCTTTATCTAAATGTGAACCGATTTTCACGAAACTTAACACACATCATTCTAGACTTAATTCAGTACGCTATGCCAAATTTCGTTCAAATCGAAATATATATAGGGAATTTGGTACACCATTTACATTAAAATGGTCGAACGTATATGTTGGAGCTATATCTAAATCTGAACCGATTTTCAAGAAACATAACACACATCATTCTAGACTTAATTCAGTACGCTATTCCAAATTTCGTGCAAATCTACAGATATATATGGGAGCTATATCTAAATCTGATCCGATTTTCTAGAAACTTGACAAACATCATTCTAGCCTCAATTCAGTACCCTATGCTAAATTTCGTGCAAATCGAAATATATATAAGGATATTGGTGCCTCATTTACCTTAAATAGGACGAAACTATGTACGGGAGTTATATCTAAATTTGAACTGATTTTCTTCAATTTCAATAGGTCCGTCCTTGGGCCAAATAAGTGAGCTGCGCCAAATTTCATCCAAATCGGATCATAAATGCGACCTGTACACAAAAAAAAAAAAATCGACGGACGGAGATTCCTAAATCGACTCAGAATGTGATTCTATGCATATTCTCAAAAGGAACCATGGGTCTATCTCGATTTCTTTTGCCTGTTACACACATATGTACAAATACATGATACCATGTACCACAGTGTGGTGAAGGGTATAATAATATTGATCCTATTGAATAGGTTGTGCATAGTGTGGTTCAAATCGTACATTCCATACGCCTGATATTGGATTTTTAAATATTGAAAATGTTGTCCATTTGTGTTGGAGTTACCAGTTACTTTATATATTCTCGGTAAAGATATTAGTTTGTGCAAAGTTTAGTTCCAATCCGACATTCCGACATATATATTGAAATTTTGACCATTTGTGTGGGAGTTACCAGAACGAGCGGAGCTGTGGGTGCCATCTTCAAACTTCGTAAAGATAATGGGTTGTGCAAAGTTTGGTTCATATCGGACATTCAATTCGCCTGATATTGGATTTTTGACTCCTTCTGGCATGTAGTGTACTGCAGCACAGTGAGCTGTACACAATTGTATCTCGCAAGGAGAATACGAAAATATATATTGGTTATATCTACATCTAAATATATTTTACCAAATCCAATTCGCGTTATTTTAGCACTTTAGTTTTTTTGGTACCCAATTTAGATGAAATAGGATGGAAATATAAATGAAGACTTTATCTAAACCTGAACCGATCTCATTCCAATACTCTCTGTAATATTTCATGTAAAGCGATGAAACATAGGCTCCTCGTTGCACCATTTGCACGAAATTGGATGAAAAAATATATGGCAGCGATATCTAAATCTGAACTGATTTCAAGAAACTTCACAGATATTTATAATTTTTAGTAGAGATATTTGGTACCAAATAAGAAGGGGTGGTTACGCTTATATGGGGAATTGGCCTGCAGACAAAAAACAACATTATGCAAAATTTCAGCACTCTATATCAATTCCTTTAGAAGATAGCGTGATTACAACAGAGGAACGGACATGCCTAGATTGTCTTTGAATTTTAGCCTGATCAAGAATATATACATACTTTATAGGGTCGGATATGAATATTTCGATGAGTTACACACAGAATGGCAAAATTAATATACCCTCCTTATTATATCAATAAAAATAAATTACGAAGATGTTATGCCTATATATAAATGCGAACCGACTTTATTTACTTGTGCTATGAATTGAACAGACGTATAGCGATAGTTATTTGGTATTGGATGATATATATCCGGAAGCTGTATTCAGAGCTGGACCATTTTCGTTATTTACCATATGGTTAGTCCTAGAATCAAAAATCTGGTGCATGACAAATTTTATAATGATCGGACAATAAATACTATATTGACGAACTTATAATCATGAAATTTCCAAATTTCGACCCGAACGTCACGGTGGTAATCGGTCAATATTTTGGGCGTCAAATGGACTAAGACGTTAGTGTGAAAAGTAACGAAATTAGAATATTGTGACCGGAAGACGTTATCCGGAAAACTTTTCTGTGCATGGGCCTATTTTGAAAATTGACCTACACTCTCATTTGTCTACACGACTATCCTACGACCTTTAATGTGATATGAAAAATAATCTAATATAATCACATTACTGCTCGGTAAAAATTGTGTGCCAATTTAGCTGTCTGCCAGTCTTAGCAGTATTGCACTTAGATTTATTCTACTCTAAGAAGTGCTATTCCAAATGATATATATCGGTGAACGTTGTGATAAAAAGGTCTGTATAGACAAATGAGAATGTGGGCAATTTTCAAAATAGGCCCAATGGGGGTACAATGGTCCCAATCATCAAAAAAACTGTTCGCCCGAACTCAAATCCGTTTTTACACATTTCTCTTCCAATTAGCCAACATTTGCTTTAACCATGAATTTTGAATAGAATAGAAGAGATCTCAACAATAGCAACAATTATTTATGGTTATTTGTTTCCATTTATACGTGCCAAAGATACGTTTAATGATACAATTCTTAGTTCCATTACATTTTGTTATTTTCGCTCTACTCGTGGTCTATATTGGTGTTTTAATTTATTTCATTCAAGAATATATATCGATATCATCTGGCTAACCCTCAGCCTGGTTATGCATTTTTACATTCCTTGGAGAGTGGTGGTGCACTCTTCAGGATGAACCAAAATGGGTCAGTCTTACAGTATACATAATTTCGCTCCCTATATATCTATACGATGTAATATATAAATATTCATGTATTAGTTAGTCGCCTGCAACAGAATCCATTATTGATAGATACCACAAAAGAAATCAAATTAAAACCAGTAAGTCGGACGTGTCCGACTATATGATACTTGAATTTTTTGGTGTATTATTTGCTTGAAATCAATTCTAATTATACGTGGGAGCTATATAAACACATGGACCTAATTGAGCAGCCGTTGCATACACCATTTGTTTTTGTTATCACTCTATATTCAATTTAATACCCTCTGCCAAATTTAGTGTAAATCGAACGAAAATATATATAAGACAAATCAAAATCTGAACCGATTTCAACAAACCTTATCACACATAATTTTTTCCTCAATTGCACAATGTTGCTCAATCGGACAACTATTGGAAGTTTGCTGTAGCATTCTATATCATGCTGTATCTAAATTTGAACCGATTATAACAAAACTTCGCAGACATCAGTCTGGACATAATTCAGTACTCCGCGCAAAATTTTGCCCCAATCGGAAAAATATTGGGAGTTTTGTGCACCATTCACCTAAAATCGAACGAAACTACATATGGGAGCTATATCTAAATCTGAACCGATTCCAACAAAACTTCGCAGATATCCGTCTGGACCTAGTTCAGTACCCTGTGAAAAATGTTGTCCCAATCGGACAAATATTAAGAATTTTATGCACTATTCACATAAAATCGGACGAAACTATATATGGGAGCTATATCCAAATCTGAATCGATAAAAAAAAACTTCGCAGACACCAATCTTGAACTAGTTCAATACTCTGTGCAAAATTTTGTCTCAATCGGACAAATATTGGGAGTTTGGTGCATCATTCACAAAAAATCGGGCGAAACTATATATGGACGCTATATCTACCAAAACTTCGTAGACATCTGCCTGAACCTAATTCAGCACTCTGTTCCAATTTTTTTTCAATGGTACAAATATTGGGAGTTTGGTGCACCATTCACATAAAATCGGAAGAAACTCTATATGTGAGCTATATCTAAATCTGAACCGATTCCAACAAAACTTCGCCGATATCAGTCCGGACCTAATTCAGTACTCTGTGCAAAATGTTGTCCCAATCGGCCAAATATTGGGAGTTTGATGAACCATTCACATAAAATCGGACTAAACTATATATGGGAGCTATATCCAAATCTGAACCGATTTCAAAAAAAAAAAGAAAAAAAAAACTTCGCAGGCATCAATCTCGACCTAATTCAGTACTCTGTGCAAAATTTTGTCTTAATCGGACAAGTATTGGGAGTTTGGTGCATCATTCACAAAAATCGGACGAAACTATATATGAGAGCTATATCTAAAACTAAACCGATTTAACAAAACTTCGCAGACATCAGTCTGGGATTAATTCAGTACCCTGTGCAAAATTTTGTCCCAATCGGAAAAATATTGGGAGTTTGGTGCACCATTCACATAAAATCGGACGAAACTATATATGGGAGCTATATATAAATCTGAACAGATTCCAACAAAACTTCGCTTACCTAAGTATGGACCTGATTCACCATTCACATAAAATCGGAAGAAACTATATATGGGAGCTATATCTAAATCTGAACCGATTCCAGCAAAACTTCGCAGACATCAGTCTGGACCTATTTCAGTACTCTGTGCAAAATGTTGTCTCAATCGGACTAATATGGGGAGTTTGATGCACCATTCCCATAAATTCGGACGAAACTATATATGGTGTACCACGGTGTGGTGAAGGGTATAAAAAAAGAAATTCTCTTCTGAATGGAATAAAGTTTTTTTTTCTGTTTTGTTTGGGTGAATAGCAGAAAAAATCTAATTAAAAAAGAAGTTATTTTTCTCATGCCAACTATCTGGGAGTTCCAAAAATATAACAACAATTCTAAAATAACAACAACAAAATCAAGCGAAAAATATTATATCATCAGATGAAGGATAACAAAAGGAAAAAACAGCTCACACACATAGAAACACACAAATAAGAAAGCTACTAACGGTGTAATGGAATTCCGTGGCTTGTTGTTCTCCACAAAATGGTTTCACTGAGTTCGACTCTGTTGTAACAATTTGTTGTTGCTATCGCCACACTCTGTGAGTGCTCGTTATTTCTGTGCAGCTACTTTCAGTTAGATTTGTTTGCTAAAGCTTGTTGTTTTCCTTTTCGAAGTTAAATAAACCATTGAATTTGTTGTTAAAAAGTGTAGTGCACTATCGTGAAATCGCGATTTCAGCGGCATAAAATATATCCCGACATGCTAGCTTCACCAAATTTGGGGTGTAGAATACTAATGTTAAAAAAGGTGATTTATGTAAAAATGGGCGGGCCACGCCCCCAGCATTTTGGGTATTTTGACGATGTTGGGTTCGTTTTTCAACCAAATTGGCTGTAATTTAGTATTTTGGGTTCTCATCTCCCTACCAAAACTGATCAAAATTGGATATAAATAGTTCCTATAACACTTTGTTACATTTTTAGTTTTACATCACGAAAAACTATTCAAAAATACACAAAAACCACCAACATATGAAAGAAATATTAACACTGTGCAAAATATATTTTTATATTGTAAAAGTACACAACTCCAGTATTGGAATTCATATTTATCTAGATTTTTTTCGAAGAATATATTAATTAAAAAAGGATTTTAATTTTACGACAATATTGCTGCTTCAATTGTAATAACGCGTGCTAAAAGTAATGTAAATATTAACAGCTGTTTGTACATAAAAAGGGTTGCCAACAGTAACAACTTTTCTTCGAGTTTTTCTTATCAATATGTCGTGTGTTGAATGCCATCAACAACTTTTGAAAAATGTTAAATTGGAAAAATGTATTTTTGCTGCTAAAATGGCAATTTCACCTATAGTGCAGTGGTTAGTAAGATTCGATTGAATTTGATTGCAACTTGTTTGCATTTCTTTTTAAATCAAATAAATAAGGAAAACATAAATCAAAGCTTGTTGTAAACATTTTTGAATTATTGCTCTATCGGCTTAAATAGATTTTCGCTGCTAGCGGATGTTTCCTTCAATATTTGCGTAAATTTATACTCTCTAACATGCTTTCAGAATTCCTTAAATCGGTTGAGTTTATGATCTGAAAGAAATTAATTTCACATATGTTGAAAATCCGTGTTAGGAGTATCAACATACCAAAAAAAACCATTAAGCAAGGCAAAGACGGATGGGGCCGACTATATGATACCATTTACCATTTGGGTATTTCCAACAGATGTATCATAAGAGACGTCGCTTTTTCGAAAGAACATTGACATAAAATTGGACGAATATGTGATCGTATGTAAACCAACTAACATCAATCCATGTACATACCGTTCTAAAACCTACGGTAAAATTAATTTCATTCAGACAGATTTAAAATCCTATTTTACAATAGGACAACATTATGTACATCCCCTTAAAGTAAGCTTGACGTACGCAATTCAGTATGTAGCAGCAAAGCTCACTGTGGAAAATCTCTATCGGAAACCCATCCATAATTTGGTGCACAATTAACATTATGACGGTCGAAAATATATATGGGAGGTATGTCTGCATCTGCACCAATGTCTAAAAAACGCAATAGCGTTATTCTAGGCTCCGTTTTATACTTTGTGCAAAATTTCATGTAAATCTAACAAACATGAGGAGTTAAGTCTTAATCTGAACCTACTTCAACAACACTTGAAACACGTTAGGCAGTACTAAATTCAGTATGTTGTGTAAAATTTGAGTTTTTAATTTAATGTAAGTATAATTAACTAAATCAGAAAATACATATTGTAGCTATAACTGAATATAAGCCGATTTTAACAAAACATCGCATACGTCTAAATATGCACCATTTTTAATAGAATTTCGCAAACATCAATTCAATATGTTGTGCAAAATTTTGTCTCAATCGGGCAAACATTGAGAGTTTGTTGCACCACTTCGATAAAATCGGATGAACATATATATGGGAGCTAGATATAAAAAATCTTCCCATACATAAGTATTGACCTAATTCAGTTCGCTGTGCAAAATGTTGTCCCAATCGGAAACAACATTGAGAGTTTGGTGCACCATTCACATAACATCGGACGAAACTATATATGGGAGCTATATCTAAATCTGAACCGATCTTCACGAATTTGACACACATTGTTCTAGACTAAATTCAGTACGCTATGCCAAATTTCGTGCAAATCGAAGGATATATAGGGACTTTGGTACACAATTTAACTTAAATCGGATCAAGATATATATGGGAGCTATTTCTAAATCTGAACCCATTTTAACGAAACTTTGCACACATCATTCTAGACCTTATTCATTACGCTGTGCCAAATTTCGTGCAAATCGAAAGATATATTGGGACTTTGGTACACAATTTACATTAAATCGGAAGAATATATATCGGAGCTTAGATATAGCTCCGATTTTTCCAATTTTAATAGGGTTCGTCCTTGGGCCAAATAAGTGACCTGTGCCAAATTTCATCCAATTCGGATCATAATTGCGACCTGTACTTTGTTTACAATTTAACATGAACAGACAGACAGACGGACGGACGGACATGCATAAATCGACTCAGAAAGTGATTCTATGCATATTCTCAATTCCTTTTGCCTGTTACAAACATTTGTTTTTCAAATTTTGTTTTCCATATCATAAAAATTTGCCTTTCTATATATCTCCCTGTTTTTGCATAGTCCCCATATAGAGATGCCAATTAATTATCCCCTATACATAAATTACATAACCGGCTGGTCTGTAATTTGTTATTAATTTTTCTGAGCAAATAAAAGAATAAGGGTAAATAGTTTAAACCAGTAAGGAAAGTAGTAAAGCCGGACGGGGCCGACTATATGCTACCCTTCACAACTATGGGTATATTAAACAGGACTATTAGCATGAAATTGGATGAAATAAAATATGTGATATTTATCTAAATGTGAATCTACCTAGATCTATCCATAAAGTATGTAAATCGACTTCAAACAAATATAAATAGGTCATCCGTTGGGCTATGTCTGTACTTCTAGAAAACACAACTGTATAATTTTATGCTCAATATTGTACAATGTGCAAAATTTGATGTCAAACTGTCTAACATGAGGAGTTTGATGCCCAATTTACTTGAAATCGGGCGAAAATATATATGGAAGGTCTATCCAAATATTAAGCGATTTCAAACAAACTTGTCACAGGTTAGGTTATACTAATTTCAGAACGTTTTGTTCCTATTGCGTCAATTACTTAAAATCAATCTATAATAAAAGGGAGCTATATCTATCTAAATCTGGACCGATTTTCACGAATCTTGGAAGACATCATTCTAAACCTAAATGATTAGGCTGTACCAAATTTCGTGCAAATCGAAAGATATATAGGGACTTTGGGGCACCATTTACATGGAATCGGACGAAACTATATATGGGAGCTATATCTAAATCTGGACCGATTTTAACGAAACTTGGCAGACATCATTCTAGACCTAAATGATTAGGCTGTACCAAATTTCGTGCAAATCGAAAGATATATATGGACTTTGGGGCATCATTTACATGAAATCGGACGAAACTATATATGGGAGCTATATCTAAATCTGGACCCATTTTTACGAAACTTGGCAGACATCATTCTAGACCTAAATGATTAGGCTGTACCAAATTTCGTGCAAATCGGAAGAAATATAGGGACCGTTTACATTAAATCGGTTAAATATATATATATATATATATATATGAGCTATATCTAAATCTGAACCGATTTTTCCCAATTTCAATAGGGTTCGTCCTTGGGTCGTATAAGTGACCTATGCCAAATTTCATCCAATTCGGATCATAAATGCGACCTGTACTTTGTTTACAATTTAACATGGACAGACAGACAGACGGACGGACGGATAAATCGACTTAGAAAGTGATTCTATGCATATTCTCAAAAGGAACCATGGATCTATCTCGATTTTTTTTGCCTGTTACAAACATATGCACAAAGTCATAATACCCTGTACCACAGTGTGGTGAAGGGTATAAAAAGAGATCAATGTTTTGATATAGATAATGACTGAATTTGGAATAATCACCGTTTTATGAAGAGTATAACAAGTTGGGACCGGCCGAAATTAACAACGTTGTTATACCCTCCACCATAGTATGGAGGGTATATTAGTTTTGTTTTTCCGTTTGTAACGCATCGAAATACTCATTTCCGACCCTATAAAGTATATATATTCTTGATCAGCGTAAAATTCTAAGACGATTTATACATTTCCGTCTGTCCGTCTGTCTGTTGTAATCACTCTAGCGTCTAAACGAATTGAGATAGAGCCCCAAAATTTCGCATAGAGTCGTCTTTTGTCTGCAGGCAGATCAAGTTCGAAGATGGGGTATATCGGTCCACGTTTAGGCATAGCTCCCATATAAGGATACCCCCCAAGTTTCGGTATTTTTAGGTTATTGAGCGTGTTTTTCAACCGAATTCGCTGAAATTTGGTACTTTGACAGCCCCCATGTAAGGGTAACCCCAAAATTTCGGTATTTGAGGTTCTTGAGCGTGTTTTTCTACAGAATTCGCTGAAGTTTGGTACTTTGAGTTCTTATTGGGTACCAAATAAACCTACTAAAAATTATAAATATAGGTCAATTTTTTCTGGTACCCCCCATATAACGGTACCCCTCAATTTTCGGTATTTTGGGGTTCTTGACCGCGTTTTTCAACGGAATTCGCTGAAATTTGCTATATTGGGTTCCTATATATATATAAGAACTATAGCCGCATTTAGACCTAGCCCCTGTGTGGAGGTACCAGAAGAAGTGGACCGATATTCCCCATCTTCGAATTTGAACTAAGTTTGGAAGAAATAATAAGATGTGCGAGGTTTGAATGAAATTCAACTTTACTGAAACGGATTTGGTCCAAAGAAACATGGGGTCTAGAACCAATATTTCGATGAGGCACATTTTCATTGTGTTAAAGTGTATACACCGTCATTAGCTGTAAGACTGGAGGTAAATTATCTGAAATTTGTATTGTTGTTTACATTATGGTTTACATAATCCGTTTTTAGAAATGTCGGTATAGGTCCACTTTTTGACATGTTCCCTATATTTTCATTTCTAGTACCTGCCCGTATATCTATGGTGGAGGGTATCCAAAGTTCGGCCCGGCCGAACTTAACGCTTTTTCACTTGTTCTTTATTAACGTTGGCATATTTCCATAAGAAGTTGTATTTTATGCTCTAAGGAACCAAAATGCTAAATTAAAGCCATATAGGTTGGAAAATAAGAAGAGGGTCTTGAAAAAATGAATACCAAAGAACAATTAGTCATCACACCTCGGACGGATTCAAAATCTACACACATTAAGAACAGGGATGCCAATTAAAGCTATACTAGCCACATCTATTTGGAACTTAACTCTTGATATGAACCAAATTTTTTTCTACATATCTAACCCCTAGAACCACTCTGCAATATGTTTACCATGGACGGTTGTGTTCAAATGAATTTGGAGGAATGCCATGAATTTCCATAAAGATTTCATTTTTCATGTTTTGGAGATTTTTTGTTTTCCGTCTACCTACTCCTTCATTGTCATATGATGTTTTTGATGGCTTTTAATTCTCACCCCGCCTCAAAGGGGTTGCATGATGGAACGTAATGCCAGTGTTGCATTGCATAGGTAGGTAGTAAGGTACAACATTTCGTTATGAAAACCTACTTCAAAAATGTATTTATTATTTATGTTTGTTATTACATGGAGATTTTTTTTCTTGGGGTCATATCTCATTGCAGACAAAAAAGGGTCACTCCGAAATGAATAAGTGAACAGTGAGCATTTGCAGTTGCAATGCAATGAAGGGTTTCGTCTAAGCATTGTAACATTTTTTATGTTTGATTGGTTTTGGTCCTTGTATGTATTTGCATACCCTTTACCACACTGTGGTATAGGGTATTATGTCTTTGTGCATATGTTTGTAACAGGTAAAAGGAAACGAGATGGACACATGTTTCCTTTTGAGAATATGCATAGAATCACTTTTTAAGTCGATTTATGCATGTTCGTCCGTCCGTCTGTCTGTCCATGTTAAATTGTAAATAAAGTACAGGTCGCATTTATGATCCGCATTGGATGAAATTTGGCATAGGTCACTTATTCAGCCCAAGGACGAACCATATTGAAATTGGGAAAAATCGGTTCAGATTTGGATATAGTTCCCATATATATTTTCGTCCGATTTAATGTAAATGGTGTACCAAAGTCCCTATATATCTTTCGATTTGCACGAAATTTGGCATAGCGTAATGACATAGGTCTACAATGATGTGTGTTAAGTTTCCTGAAAATCGGTCCAGATTTATATACAGCTCCCATATATATATTTTCGTCCGATTTAATGTAAATGTTGTACCAACGTCCTTATATATCTATCGATTTGCACGAAATTTGGTATAGCGTAATGAATTAAGTCTAGAATGATGTGTGGTAAGTTTCCTTAAAATCGGTCCAGATTTAGATATAGCTCCCATATATATTTTCGTCCGATGTAATGTAAATGTTCCAATCGATACAAAATTTTGCACTACGTACTGAAGTTACTATAACATAACGTGTGGCAAGTTTGGTTGAAATCGATATATTTGGGTCCTTGGTTGGATATACCCAAAGTGGTGAAGGGTATCATATAGTCGACCCCGTCCGACTTTACTAGTTTCCTTACTGGTTTCCCAAATGCGACATACAATATCTATCGTTTTCAAACATATTGATCAAAATATCGTTAGTGTTGACATGCCAATAGCGTGAGTTATGATTCAATGAAACTATTGTACAACATTAAAACGTATAAATTTGAAGCTTGAGTCTTGTTCTTTGGCAAACGAATTGTCTTTGAATTTTGTAGTTTAGAATAAGATCGATATAAATGTGTAAAATTGAGTTGGTTTTGGTAATGTGTGCTACAAATTTGAATAGAACGGATTTAGATATAGCTCCCATATGTAGTTTCGTCCGATTTTATGTAAAGAGTCAAATTAAGACCGAAACAACATTTTGTATACCGTACTGGATTAGGTTTGCGAAATTTTGTGTATGCGAAATTTTGTTAGAATCGGTTCAGATTTAGGTATAGCTCTCATATATATTTTCCTCCGATTTTATGTAAATGGAGCACCATACTGCCTATGTTTGTCCGAATGAGACACAATTTTGCATAGCGTATTGAAGTTACTGCAGGTTGACATCCTTGAAGTTTTGTTGAAATAGGATATAATTTTAATATAGCTCACATATATACGTTAGTCCCTTTTTATGTAAATGGCTCACCATATATCCTGTTCTATTTGCATGATATATTGTTGTAAAAATCGGTTCAGATGTCGATATAGCTCCCTCATATATTTTATGCAAATGGAGGAGCCTATGTTCAATTTACATGAAATATTGAATAGCGTATTGGATTGAAGTCGTTGCAGGTTAAGATATAGCTTCCATATATATATATATATATATATATATTCATCGGATTGCAACGTATCGAATGGAACCTAGAACAACGTGTACTGATTTTTGTGTCCACATAAATTTTTGATAGCGCACTGTGCTGCAGCATACCAAATGATGGATTCCACGGTTACTCAAATACGTCCACATATATATAGCTCCGATATATATTTTGCTCGATTTCATACAAATAGTAGACATTCAATTTTTCATAAATATCAGAATGGTATGTGTTTGGGTTGTTTTAATTTAGTTCAAATATCCATGTCCCCCAAAGATGCTATATCTATTCTATCTACAGGATATTGTACATATGAGCATCTCTTGTATGTACCCAAAGTCGGCCTCGTCCAACTTTTGAACTTTCTTTACTGGTTCATAACTTTCGCCGTGGAATCTTACGTACCTACATACATATACATGTAGTCGAACGGGGCCGACCATACAATATCCTACACAACTACCACAGCACTCTAACTTTCTGCTTATGTTTATTCCGAGCCTGACCAATATTTCGTGATATTTTCACCCTCTTAGAGGCCAATAGCTCCTCTCCCTTACACTGACATATTTTCCGAATATTACTAATATTCAGTTCAGTCCTTCTAATTCCCTTCGCCGTGGGTGTCTAGATCGACTCAGCTAGTCGAGATATGACGACCTGTATATTTAAACTCTCGTTACAAACTCATGGGGCTGCACAAAGCTATGATACCCTGAAAACATAGTTGTGTAGGGTATAATTAAGAACCTCGTATCAATTTAAAATTTTTAAGATCCTGAATGCCAACGCTTTTGTCAAGGTGAGTAAATAACCTCCGATAGGTTGGGCCCTAACACTCTTAACACCTGTTTTACTGGGCTATTCACACTTTAAGACTCTTATTATTTAATTTGTAAAATAATTATTCCTGGTATATCCTGCTTATGGTTGTAAAAAATAACCTCCATTATTAGAAATGGTATTTACCGGGTAAATACCCAAGGGGTGGGTAAATACCGGGTATTTGGGTATTTACTATATTGAATCGGTAATACAACATTTTACACCCTATTTCGGGGTTTCTGTTATCAAATCGAGTTAGAATGGATAGTTTTACGATATTTAAAGACGTGGGTAAATACTTGGGTAAATACCCGAGTTTTTACCCAAAAATTGGGTATAAACTCATTAACTGCCGAACCACTTGACATAGGCGGCCAAAATTTTGCACACATGTTTCTAATGTCAAAGCAAATATAGAAATCCAACATGGGTTCCCTGGGTCCAAGTTTTGATATAGCCCCCATATAACCGAATCTCCCGATTTAATGTATTTTTTGTCTATTATACACATTTTACAACCACATTGGCAGTAATTTGGCACAGAGTGTTCTTTTTGGGTACCAAATGTCCAAGCAGAATTTTATGTATGTAGGTCCACGTTTACTGGTAGCCTCCATATAAAGGTACCCCTATTTTGAGTATTTACCCAAAAATTGGGTATAAACTCATTAACTGCCGAACCACTTGACATAGGCGGCCAAAATTTTGAATACATGCTTTTAATGTCAAAGCAAATATAGAAATCCAACATGGAGATCTCACTATGCCAAAAAGAGATCTCACTATGCCAAATTATAACCAATTTGGTCGTAAAATGTGTCTAATAGACAAAAAATACCTCAAATCCGGAGATACGGTTATATGGGGGCTATATAAAAACTTGAACCAAGGGACCCCATGTTGGATTTCTATATTTGCTTTGACAATAGAAACATGTGAGCAAATGTCAAGTGGTTCGGCAGTTAATGAGTTTATACCCATTTTCTGGGTAAAAACTCGGGTATTTACCCAAGTATTTACCCACGTCTTTAAAGTATCGTAAAACTATCCATTCTAAATCGATTTGATAACAGAAACCCGGAAATAGGGTGTAAGATGTTGTATTACCCATTCAATATTGCAAATACCCAAATAAATACCCACAAATGGGTATTTACCCAATTTACCGGGTATTTACCAAATTTACCGGATATTTACCCTTTGGGTATTTACCCACTGCCCATCTCTATCCATTACATACCTGCAGAGGATAATTCCCGTTAATAATTCTCTTAGATAAGAGACAAGTTCTTTGGAAAATAAATGTACACCAACATTCTACGTTTTGGTCTCACGCAGTACGTGAAATACCATTTCCTATTCTCAACCATAAATAATGACGCTTTCCAAACACAAGTACACACAAGAGTCGCTTGAGACACCTTATGCTTGGAGTATCCATTTTCCGGTTAACAAGACACCACTTCACAATAGATACCTACATACGGACACAACAAACAATGATAAATCTTTTGGTCCATTTTGTTGTGGCATGTCCAAGTGATTTATTCTTAATTTATTAATTTTTCGTTTTGTAAGGTGTTTTGCTGTCACGATTAGAAGAGTTGTCGTCGTCGTCGGCATCGTCTTCGTCGTAGTCTATCCAGCAATTACATGACTGAGAACAATTTCATGATATCACCGCAAGCAAACATAAATTACATAAATATTTTGCGAAAATAAAGAAAATGCACCTAGTCACATATATAGCATATCCTTACATCCAACAAGGATATCTTTTACTTTATGCCATTCCTAATGCATCACAGACGGAAGGACCGAACCAACAAACAAATGTAAGAACATAATCAGAACTATGAATAAAGTGAAAACGAACGAATAGAATGTAAGAAAAACTACTAGAGATTGCTTTAAAGAATACGTCAGACCAATGCAAAAGAAAGAACAAAAAATCTACAAAACATAATTGTAAACTAAGTAGCTGTGTGATTTGTAATGTGAACACATGCAGAATAAATATTTATTTCTTGCACAATGAAATACAAATTATAAACCAGTGAGCGGAGCAGTATAGTCGGACGGGGCCGACCATATGATACCCTAGACAACTACCACGAAAAGCACACTTTCGGCGGTTCTATATTCTGAGCCTGGGCAATATTTCGTGATATTTGCACCCTTTTTACAGATTATAGATCAACAACTCATATTTCTAAGTCTTGCATATTTTCCAAAATGTTTTTTTTTCTTGAAGAAAAATTTTACGCTATACAATAAAAAATTGGTCACTTTAGGTTTTGGTTGGAAAATTGACCGATCATCATCTAAACAGCCGCTCTTAGTATTTGGTCAGATCCCCTTCACCTTGTAAAATATATGATGTTCTGTATATAATAATATACTATAAAATCAGACAAAATTAAAGTTTTCGGTTCATTGCACCCCCTGAATGAAATATCAACTTCACCGAAATATATAAGCGGCGTCCTTGACCATAATCGGAACTTCGTGTACAATTTCAAAGCGATCAGCGCGACATTTCCATCCTCTAATGGACTAATAGTAATAATATGCACATAGTCACCTTTACTTAATTAGGTATAACTCCCGCATCGTAGTACATACCGACATATAATTGGCATCAATTTGAAGGTCAACAACTCATCTTGGACATACTATCAACATCTCGATTAAATGTCCTTCAGGAGCAAGTATATACGTCCCAGAATAAAAATGTTGTAATTTTTCACACAAAAGACAGGGTCCATTTGACCCGCTAAATATTGACCGACCTTTTTCAAAACAGACATGCTTATTCTTAGCCCCGATCCCCTTCTCCATGTAAAATTTCACGATGTTCGGACCATAACTGAGGCCTCTGGAGCGACCAGAAAAACCGACAAAATTTTTATTTGGTCCACTTCATCCCCTAAATATTAACCGATCTTTATCAAAAACAATAGGGGTCTTCATTGGCCAGAACCCATCCTACATGCAAAATTTCGTGAAGATTGGTCCATAACTGTGGCCTGTATCGTGTTTACAAATTATAATGGACAGACGGACGGACACACATGTCTAGATTGACTCAGCTAGTCGAGGTATGATGATTGGTATACTTAAATGTGGGTCTAGGACCAATATTTCGCGGCGTTACAAACTTTTGGGGCTGCACAAAGCTATAATACCCTGACAACATAGTTGTGTAGGGTATAAAGATTTAACTTAGATTTGCTTTAAGTGAATGAAATATGAATGTATGACATGGATGGAATTGAATATATAATTAATGGGATATTGTAACATGGTTAGTATGCATCTGTTGAATGTACCCTAAATTATGAAGTGTATCATATAGTGGGCCCCGACATTTTTACTTTACTTACTGTAATACCATTTGCATTTTTAAATAAATGGTGCACAAAACGTCAAAATTTGGTTGATCGGCACACAATTCTGTGCAATGTTCTGAAGTAAATTTAGCCTAATGTTTGTCAAATTTTATTAAAATAGGTCTAGATAAAGATAATGTACCCATATGATGATGTACCAAACTCATGTTTATCATATTGACACGAAATTTTTCATAACGTATAAAATTGAGCCTATAATGACGCTATTGCGTTTTGTAGAATGTGGGACAGATTCAGACATAGCATACCGAATTACTGTGTCAAGTTCGCTTTAAATCGATGTACGTCATCTGTCCGAGTTAAATGAAATTGGGCATAGGATGCAGAATGACTTGTGCGTATATTGATTTAAGTCGGTTCATATATAGATAAACATCACATATTTACGTTCGACCAATTTGACGTCAATAGTCCTTCAAAAATGCGAGTCTGTTAGTATGCATCTGTTGAATGTACAATAAATTATGAAGTGTATCATATAGTGGGCCCCGACATTTTTACTTTACTTACTGTAATACCATTTGCATTTTTGTACCCTTCACCACACTGTGGTACAGGGTATTATGTCTTTGAGCATATGTTTGTAACAGGCAAAAGGAAACGAGGTGGACACATGGTTCCTTTAGAGAATATGCATAGAATCACTTTTTAAGTCGAATTATGCATGTCCGTCCGTCTGTCTGTCAGTCTGTCCATGTTAAATTGTGAACAAAGTACAGGTCGCATTTATGATCCGAATTGGATAAAATTTGGCATAGGTCTCTTATTTGGCCCAAGGACGAACCCTATTGAAAATGGAAAAAATCGGTTCAGATTTAGATATAGCTCCCATATATGCATAGAATCACTTTTTAAGTCGAATTATGCATGTCCGTCCGTCTGTCTGTCAGTCTGTCCATGTTAAATTGTGAACAAAGTACAGGTCGCATTTATGATCCGAATTGGATAAAATTTGGCATAGGTCTCTTATTTGGCCCAAGTATTGAAAATGGAAAAAATCGGTTCAGATTTAGATATAGCTCCCATATATATTTTCGTCCGATTTTATGTTAATGGAGTACCAAAGTCCCTATTTTCGCACGAAATTTGGCACAGCGTAATGAATTAGGTCTAGAATGATGTGTTTTAAGTTTCCTGAAAATCGGTTCAGATTATAATATAGCTCCCTTATGTATTATCTTCCGATTTAATGTAAATGGTGCATCAACGTCCCTTAATATCTTTCCAATTGCACGAAATTTGGCACAGCGTAATGAATTATGTGTGTTAAGTTTTGTAAAAATCGGTGCAGATTTAGATATATTTAGATATTTGCAAAAACAATATAGATCCTATAAATATTTTCGTCCGATTTAAGGTAAATGGTGTACCAAAGTCCCTTAATATCTTTCGGTTTGCACGAAATTTGGCATCGGCCACAGAATGACATGTTTATGGATCCAATTTAATTTTACTGGTCCTTCAAAAATCTGTTAGGATTCATCTGTTGAATATACCGAAATTGGTATATTCAACAGATCATATAGTCGGCCCCGTCCGATTTTTCTACTTTCCTTGTGCGTCTGTTGAATGTACCCAAAGTTGTGAAGGGTGTAATATAGTCTGCCCCGAGTTTTCTACCTTCGTTACTGGTTTTGGTTCTTTTAATATTCAACAATTCACAAAACGTGCGGGTTATTCTTTTTTGTAATTTCATTTTTCATCCTGTTGCATTTTTTTATGCTCACTTGCCCACTGTATACAAAGTTGTACCTTGTCTACAATTTTTTTTACTATTCTGTATTCATGTGAGTTTGTTCCAAAAATACCACGACAAACCGACAAAGTGTGGCTATAAGTTTTGTTATAAAACTAACCATAAACAATGAAGGGGAAATTCTTCAAAAGAAGAAACAACTTTAAACGTTGTGGTCCTGGTATGTGGTAGTGTTTTAGAAAAATGTTTGCAAACCTTACAAGAAAATGTTTTTCTATGGAGCCGTATGTATGCAGGTACACAAATACATGTGTCGGTACAAAGGTGACACACATTTTCTTTATAGGTTAAGCTAAAAGTACAATGAAACACATCCTCCCCTCACACGCGAATATTTACGACTCCTTTTCAAAGTTAGCATCGTGATGTAACTTCAATTCAGCGAAGCGTTTTGTGCAACTGAAGCCTGGAAAGCGGAAAATTTATATGCCGACAGTTAGCGATTGAATGAAGATGAAGAGGTAATGCTTGGCTTAGATTCCTTTACAGTCACTGCAATCGCAGTGAACTTGGCATCATGCGATTGCCAAAAAAAAAATAAATAAATAAAAAAATCCCCTATTGCCTGAGTACATTCCGCTTTAGCGGTGAATGGTAACACCTAGGATCAAACAGTTGGTTAGCTTGAAACTTATTTCTTATGTATACTTATCTGTCTATATCTGTCGAAATTAAACATTTAGTATAGGTTGCAGAAATTTCATGTTCAACCAGTAAGGAAAGGCCGACTATCTGATAACCTTCACCACTTTGGGTATATTCAACAGATGAATCCTAACAGACGTCGCATTTTTGAAGGACCAGTAAAATGAAATTGGATCCATAAACATGTCATTCTGTAAACTATTCTAAAATTTTCATTTGGTCAGATATGGAGTTGCTTCTTACAATGGGATAAAATTATGTAAATCAATTTAAAAGAAATATCAGTCGGACACCCGTTGATTATAAACATTAAAAAATTTGGTGTACCATTTACTTAAAATCGGACGAAAATATATATAAAAGCCATATCGAAATCTAAATCGATTTCATCAAAACTTGTCACAGGTTTTGAGTTCTTGATGCATCATTTACTTAAAATCGGGAGAAAATATATATGGTAGCTCTATCCAAATTTGAACTGATTTCAACAAAACTTTCCACATGCTAGGTTATATTAACTTTACAACGTTGTACAACGTTGTGTCAATCGGCCTAATGTTGGGTCTTTGGAAGAAAATATATATGGGAACTATTTCTAAATCAGAACCGATTCCTACAAAACTTGGCAAAAGTTAGGCAATAGTAATTTCAGTACATTGTGCAAAATTTTGTACCAAACGGCCTAACTTTGGGTCTTTTGTGCACCTTTATTTAAATGCACATTTACTTAAAATCGGACGAAACTATATCTAGGAGCTATATGTAAATCTAAATCGATTTCAACAAAAATTTTCACACTTGATGTTATATTATCTCCCGTACTTTTTGCAAAATTTTGTGCCAATCGGACCCACCTGGGGTATATATATATATATATATATGGGAGCTATAACTAAATCTGGACCGATATTCAGGAAACTTAACACACATCATTCTAGACCTAATTCAGTACGCTGTGCCAAATTTCGTGAAAATCGAAAGATATATAAGACCTTTGTAACACCATTTACATTAAATCGGACGAAAATATATATGGGAGCTATATTTAAATCTGGGCCGATTTTCAGGAAACTTTGCATACATCATTCTAGACCTAATTCAGTACGCTGTGCTAAATCGAATAGGGTTGGTCCCTGGGCCAAATAAGTGACCTGTGCCAAATTTCGTCCAATTCGGATCATAAATGCGACCTGTACTTTGTTTACAATTTAAATGGACAGACAGACAAACAGACATGCATAAATCGACTCAATATAGTGTAAAGCGGTTTCCACTGATCTTCCCTTTACATAATTATTTGTTTATATTATATTGTTTATATTATATTCTATATTTATTTATATTGTTTATATTATATTCTATATACCCATATACCTCATTATTTTGTAGTAAAGCGGGGAAGATGTTGTTTCGGTTTGGGTGTGTTCTTAGATTAAAACTTTTTGATTTTTGAAACGTCGCGTCGTTCAAGCTGTCTACCTGTTTGCAGAACAGCTTCCAGGAGTTGCATTTGACAGTTCTTTTCATTTTATTGTATTCTTTCCGTTTATCGTTGAAGTTGTCCCAGAATATTGTAGATTATTTTCGGCGTGCTCTGTTGTAAAGCTTTCGGAACTCTTTTCCTTTACATTCAATATTTTTCGCAACAATGGCCAATGTTTGAATATATATATATAGCATTTCCAGATTAAATGAAACCTTTTTCAAATTAAATGAAACCTTTTCCAAATTAAATGAAACCTTTTCCAAATTAAATGAAACCTTTTCCAAATTAAATGAAACCTTTTCCAAATTAAATGAAACCTTTTCCAGTTGACATGAAACCTTTTACAAATAGAATGAAACCTTTTCCAATTTGAAAGGAAACCTTTTACAAATAGAATGAAAATTTTTCCAAATTAAATGAAACCTCTATTCTTATTCTTCTTATCTAAACCAATATTTTAAAATTAAATCAAAGAATATTAAAAAATATAGTTGTATGGCTATGTAATTAACATAAATATTCTTTAATTCGGTGTGATTTCATTTAATATCTTTACTACATAAAACTAAATAAATAGTAATACAAACTGGGGTATTTCTTGACATTTTAATAAATAAATATTTAAGAACAAGAATTGAATACCCCGTCCTAAATGCGAAATACATATTTGACTTAATAAATTGTTGATGATAAGGTAACTGCTTATCTTAATGAAGGGGTTCCCGACTTGCAGTCTTGTGGGATTTTCAAAACCATGTCCATAACGTAGTTAGAACAATCTTGCCCAGTAAGCTTTTGAATACTTCGCTTGATTACATCAACAATGTTACGTCCCATTGAAACGTCACACAGCTCAGCTCTTGCACATAATTTTATTTTTGAAAATGCATTTTCAATTGGATTTAACATTGGAGAATAAAGCGGTAAGAATTTAAGGTTGCATCTTTTGGATTCGATCAATTATTACTATTTATTTAGTTATTACTATTTATTTAGTTTTATGTAGTAAAGATATTAAATGAAATCACACCGAATTAAAGAATATTTATGTTAATTACATAGCCATACAACTATATTTGTTAATATTCTTTTATTTAATTTTCAAATATTGGTTTAAAATTACTGCAAAAATTATATTTTCTTAGATAAGAATAAAGGTTTCATTTAATTTGGAAAAATTTTCATTCTATTTGTAAAAGGTTTCATTTCAAATTGGAAAAGGTTTCATTCTATTTGTAAAAGGTTTCATTTCAATTGGAAAAGGCTTAATTTAATTTGGAAAATGTTTCATTTAATTTGGAAAAGGTTTCATTTAATTTGGAAAAGGTTTCATTTAATTTGAAAAAGGTTTCATTTAATCTGGAAACGCTATATATATATATAGCATTTCCACATTAAATGAAACCTTTTGCAACCCAGTTTGCAACCTTAAATTCTTACCGCCTTATTCTCCAATGCTAAATCCAATCGAAAATGCATTTTCAAAAATAAAATTATGTGCAAGAGCTGAGCTGTGTGACGTATCAATGGAACATAACATTGTTGATGTAATCGAGCGAAGTATTCAAAAGCTTACTCGGCAAGATTGTTCTAACTACGTTATAGACATGGTTTTGAAAATCCCACAAGCTGCAAGTCGGGAACCCCTTCATTAAGATAAGCAGTTACCTTATCATCAACAATTTATTAAGTCAAGTATGTATTTCGCATTTAGGACCGGGTATTCAATTCTTGTTCTTAAATATTTATTTATTAAAATGTCAAGAAATATCCCAGTTTGTATTACTATTTATTTAGTTTTATATAGTAAAGATATTAAATGAAATCACACCGAGTTAAAGAATATTTATGTTAATTACATAGCCATACAACTATATTGGTAAATATTCTTTTATTTAATTTTCAAATATTGGTTTAAAATTAGTGCAAATATTATATTTCCTTAGGTAAGAATAAAGGTTTCATTTAATTTGGAAAAAGTTTCATTCTATTTGTAAAAGGTTTCATTTCAATTGGAAAAGGTTTCATTCTATTTGTAAAAGGTTTCATTTCAAGTGGAAAAGGTTTCATTTAATTTGGAAAAGGTTTCATTTAATTTGGAAAAGGTTTCATTTAATTTGGAAAAGGGTTCATTTAATTTGTAAAAGGTTTCATTTAATGTGGAAATGCTATATATAGATTCAAACATTGACCATTGTTGCGAAAAATATTGAATGTAATAATTCGAATTCTAACTTCTTAGAATACACAACCTATTATCCCCATATGTGTGTGAGAATGCATACAATATATATTAGAAAGTTTGGTTGGTGCTACTGCGTATCAATTTATGCACTACAATTCCAAATGTTTAAGTTGTAGATAACGAAATGTTAAGTTTAGGTTGAGTTGTTCCTTCACATGAGTGTAGATTAGAAGAATTAGAAGAATATAAACGAATCGCAATAAAACTTCAATCGCTTTTAAACTCAAATATAACTAAAGCGATTGAAGTGTTTTTTTTTTATAAAAGTAACCAACATTTGAATTCCATACGGACTAAGGATTACTTATAAATAGTTCGTTGATAATACCAAAAGACGAAGAAGAAGAGGTGGAGAAGTGTATTGTGACAAAACGATATAGAATACTATCAAAGTTCTAACTGTTGTTTGTATCATGGCTTAAGTTTTCTTCGATTTGCTTTATAAAGTTGTTCGCACTTTTGATTTATTTGTTATTAGTTTGTTTATTTATTTTAGGGTGGGCGTTATGATGGTTAAAGTTATCCGGAATTGGTGTTGATTTAAAAAGCATATCTGTCAACTGCATGCTATATATAGTATGTAGTTTTATTTGTCATCAAAATTTACCCCAGATATCAATGAAATTGGAAATTTTTGTCTGCTCTTCCGTTTGTCTGTTGAAATCATGATAGATTCGCAATATTTGAGCTTTGAAATTTTGCATTGATATTGTAGTTACTCCCAGTATGATTGGCATTGAAAATGTGGTTTAGGGCCCCCGTTTTGATCAGTGGTTTTAAATATTCTCCAAATAAAATCTCTCAAAATTTTTCCGTGTTTTGAAGTTTGTTTGCCGAATTTTTCAACCGAAATGAATTTCGGTGTTTAGAAAGCACATCTACATCTGTGATTAAAGCTATTGATTTAAATCTCCCCTAATTTGCATTTTTTTACTTAAGTGTACATCTAAAACGTTTTCCAATGTTTGTTATTCTCTTGAACAAAGTGAATTCTCTACATTCCCCATTTCTTACAACAGCAAAAAAACTAAAATGAATTTTCAACATTTATTGTACTATTTTAAGTCATGTGTTTTTTGGTATGGATGTTGATTTCTGTTTCCTTTGTTATTTTTTTCCTATGGTATTATTTATTGATTTCCTTTGAGATGTTTTCAATTCGTCCTTTTGTATGAATGTAGTAGTCTGCTGCTGTTGTTGTTCTTGTATGATGGTGCTTTTTGCTTGAGGGTGTTATGTTAAAACTTTGTGCCTTTTTCCTGCGTAGTAATAGATAATGCAGGTCAGAGAGTTGTTGAAACTTTCTTCTCTTTGGTCTAAATTTCTTGTTATTTTTTTCTTTCCGATAATATCGGAGGGTTTTAACGGTAACAATGAAGTAAGTGAGGCAATTCCAACATTTGAAGTAGAGAAACAAAATAATAAAACAATAAAGCTAATGTATGGCGAAGTAGAATGTTAAATTATACATTTTGGTGTATGAAGTTATCCCGCTGGGAATTTACTTCAATGTAAAATATTTAAAATAACAAGAAGAAAAAACTTTAAGTAGCTAAGAAAATCATTTATTCCCAAGATGTATTTAATATGTTACACATAAGTAGTTTTGGGAATTTTCGGTAATATAACATAAGGGGAATTTAGCATCGAGTACTATATTCACTTAAAAAATCAAATCAAAAATCAAAATACAAAAGTCTATTAAAAAATGATAATGAATGAAAAAATGTCTCAATTTTTGCTTGGAGAAAACTAGAGCAACTCATCAGTACAAACAGATGAGCTCTGACATTTTAGTTTTTTTACCGTTATGATTTCTATGTTTTGATTTTTACACCTATTTTGATTCTTGTAGATCATTTTCAATTTTGACTTACTGCCAAAAAATATATAACCAGTAAGGAAAGTAGTAAAGTCGGCCTGGGCTGATTCACCATATTCGGTATGCCGCACTGTTTACAATGTAATCTCAATCAGACACCCGTTCGCAATTAAAACCAGTAAGGAAAGTAGTAAAGTCGGACTGGGCCAACTATATGACAGCCTTCACCATACATATGTACATATGAATCCTCCATGCAATTGTATGTCAATGTTCCCTCGTAGGAACATACTCATGTGTTCCTGCAACCTATGAAAAAATTAATTTCATTCGGGCAGATTTAGAGTCTTCTGCCATACCATGGGACACATTTACCTTGGGGCACATTTATGGAAAACGATTTATAGCAAAATTGATACACGCTATTCGGTACGCCTCACTGTTAAAATTTTAATTTCAATACATATGGAAGCTATGGCTGCTCCAATTTCAACAAAAAGCAATGACGTAATTGAAGTCTTAATTTGTTGTAAAAAATTTCGTGCTAATTGGACCAACGACGTATCCAGAATTGCAACAACATAAGGAATTTGGTGCATCATTTATGTAAAATCGGACTAATATATATGTACATGTGGGAGCTATATCAAAACTTCAACCGATTTTCACGAAACTTAACAAACATCACTTTAGGCTTAATTCAGTACGCTATGCCAAATTTCGTGCAAATCGAAGGATATATAGGGCATTTAGTGTGCCATTTACTTCAAACTCACCACTCATCATTCTAGACTCAATTCGATACGCTATGCTAAATTTCGTGAAAATCGAAGGATATAAAGGGACTTTGGTGCACTATTTACATAAAATCGGACGAAATTATATATGGGAGCTATATCTAAATCTGAACCGATTTTCACCAAACTTAACACACATCGTTCTAGACTTAATTCAGTAAGATGTGCCAAATTTCGTGTAAATCTAAGGATATATAGGGACTTTAGTACAGCATTTACATTAAATCGGAGGAAAATATATATGGGAGCAATATCTAAATCTGAACTGATTTTGCCCAATTTCAATAGGGTTCGCCCTTGGGCCAAACACATAAGCTGTACCAAACTTCATCCAAATCGGATTATGAATGCGATCTGTACTCTCTTTACAATTTAGCACTAACAGACCGACAGACGGATGGACATGCATAAGTCGACTAAGAAAGTGATTCTAACGGAACCATCTGTCTATCTCGTTTCCGTTTGCATGTTACAAACATATGCACAAAGACATGATACCCTGTACCACAGTGTGGTGAAGGGTATAAAAATAAATGGATTAATTCTCAGAATTGCAATGGTACTTGGAAGCGTAGAAGTGGGTCAAAAATGGTATTGAGCTATTTTTCATTTTAGGGAATTCGATCTATTTACGGGATTTGTGGATCGGATTGATTATACAAATGTGTTGGAAAACGCTTTAGTTCTTTTTCCGAAAGAAAATATACGGCTGCTTTAGGTGTTTTAACTTGACAATAACCTTAAACATATCAAATATTGGTTGCGAGAGTCAACAATAATTTCTAATTTCTAATGGCCAACACAATGATCAGATATATACCCCACCGAGAAATCATTTGGAGTTACATAGAGTTTCACAAAGTAAATAGACACATAAATAAACATAACTTCTTCCCAAAGGTTTAGGGTGCGAGCAAGTGTACATGTAAGGATCAATTTGAGCGTCTTATAGATTCAATCCCTCGTGTGTATGCTACCGTAATCAAAAATAATAGTTACACTGTCGATTACTATTTAAAAATTTTAAAAGTTAGTTTCGGCCACCATTGTAAGAATAAACTACTTTAGATTCGGCATATTGAGAAAACTGAAACAATTTTCCATTATTTGCAGAGTGAGTTGTATGTAATAAATACTTCACAAAATAAATACACATTTCAAAATTCTTGAGATATTCGGGACTTACAAAATAAGAAAAATTCAATTTTTGTGCCGGTCCGTCTATTCCCATTTCCATATTGCTTTTTCTTTGGACGCTCTATAAAAAATTGTGTTTCATCACGGAGATATATTGTCTCTGTAGTCAGAAAATATGCCTTTCTATGCTTTCCTTTAGACAAAATAATGTCAAAGGTTAGGAGCTATCCTCTAAAAAATAACATGATAAAGGAAAACATGAAACGTGGCAAAGGCCCAGTTAAGACATATTTATTTCATTATGCATCAACGTCCTCACAAACAGACGAACGCGTATGAATTTGGTCGCCATCTGTGCATTGACTCAACTACGAAATAAGTTTACTGGGGATTTGTTTATTTTACATTACAGCGATACCAATGACAACAAAAACAAACCCCACACAGCAACGATAGAAAGTATCAAGAAAATATGAAATGAACTGAAAAATGTTGCTCTTAGTTTTCAATTTGTTTTTGGGTACACAATTTTAAGACAGTAATAACAAAAACAGACACAAGCATACAAATATACCGGGATCCAAACCATATGTATAGCATTTGAGTTTCTTTTTCAAAAGGAAAATTATGGTTGCAGATGATGGAAAATTTCCATCGACATTATGATACTGTAATGCGAATACAAAGCAATAGATATAACTTTATTATTTTTTTCTTTTTCTTCGCATTATTTTTCACTGCAATTTGGTAGCTATGAATGATATGATTTATTGTACAAATTTGTAAAAGGATACACAAGAAGATTCCAGAGTAACAGAAAAATAAACCAGTAAGGAAATGAGTAAAGTCGGACTGGGCCGACTATATGATACCCTTCACCACTTTGGGTACATTGTACATATTTGTCCTTACAATTGTATATCAATGTGCACCCGAAGATACATACTCATGAGTCTAGAGTCGTCTGCGTACCATGGGACAAATTTATGGAAAACGGTACGTCGTCATTCAAGTTTCAATTTGATACGTTGTGCAAAATTTCGTATTAATCGGTAAAACATTAGGAGTTTGGTGCACCATTTATGTAAAATCGGACGAATATATATGTATATGTGGGAGCTATATCGAAATCTGAACCGATTTTCCCGAAACGTAACACACAACATTCTAGACGCAATTCAGTACGCTATGCCAAATTTCGTGCAAATCGAAGGATATGTAGGGACAGTGGTACACCATTTACATTAAATAGGTCGAGAATATATATGGGAGCTATATCTAAATCTGAACCGATTTTCACGAATTTTAACTCTCATCGTTCCCTTACTCAATTCAGTACGCTATGCCAAATTTCGTGCAAATCCAAGGATATCGGACGAAAATATATATGGGGCTATATGTAAATCTGAACCGATTTTCTCGAAACGTAGCACACAGCACTCTAGACTCAATTCAGTACGCTATGCCAAATTTCGTGAAAATCGAAGGATATATAGGGGATTTGGTGCACCATTTACATAAAATCGGACGAAAATATATATGGGAGCTATATCTAAAATGAACCGATTTTCAAGAAATTTTACATACATCGTTCTAGACTTAATTCAGTATGCTATGCCAAATTTCGTACAAATCGAAGGATATTTAGGGACTTTGGTGCACCATTCACATAAAATCGGACGAAAATATATATGGGAGCTATATCTAAATCTGAACCTATTTTCAAGAAATTTTACATACACTGTTCTAGACTTAATTCAGTACGCTATGCCGAATTTCGTACAAATAGAAGGATATTTAGGGACTTTGGTGCACCATTTACATAAAATCGGACGAAAATACGTATGGGAGCTATAGCTAAATCTGAACCGATTTTTCCCAATTTCAATAGGGTTGGTCCTTGGCCCAGATGAGTGAGCTGTGACAAATTTCATACAAATCGGATCATAAATGCGACCATCACTTTGTTTACAATTTAACATGGACAGACAGACAGATGGACGGACATGCATAAATCGACTCAGAAAGTGATTCTAAGCATATTCTCAAAAGGAACCATGTGTCTATCTCGTTTCCTTTTGCCTGTTACAAACATATGCACAAAGACATAATACCCTGTACCACAGTGTTGTGAGGGGTATAAAAAGAGTTTGGTTTTCGATTACAAAGGAAATAATAAATAGTTTTTAAAGCAAATTTATCCAACAAAAGAAAGAAAGATTATGTTGCAGATATTTTTCTGTACGGAAATGCAAAGTTTTTGAAACAAAACCAAAAAATTGCAATTGTAAAAACCTCAGATATTAGGAACATCTAATATTTATACAAAAATGGAAAATTGTTCGTTTTGCATTGAAGTAATGATAATTTGGTAATTAGATTTTAGTAGAATGCTTGTGCCAGTTTCCGGCCTGTCAGACAGAAATTGTTTTGCTCATTACTACTACATTACTACTTCTATTATTTAGATTGTAGTCAATGCAGACCACCTTTATAGGAAAATTTAAAATGTTGAGAAATTATTAATGTTGTTTGCAAATAGGGTTATGTGGCCATTGTTATCGATATGTGTAAATTTGGATTCCGGCCTGTCGATCATACCATATATTTAATGTTCTAGAAATTGCTTGGATAATTACTATTTATACCCTTCACCACACTGTGGTACAGGATATTATGTCTTTGTGCACATGTTTGTAACAGGCAAAAGGAATCGAGATAGACCCATGGTTCCTTTTGAGAATATGCATAGAATCACTTTCTGAGTCGATTTACGCATGCCCGTCTGTCCGTCTGTCCGTCCGTCCGTCTGTCCATGTATTTTGTTAACAAAGTACAGGTCGCATTTATGATACGATTTGGATGAAATTTGGCACAGTTCACTTATTTGGCCCAAGGACGAACCTAATTTAAATTGGAGAAAATCGGTTCAGATTTAGATATAGCTCCCATATATAGTTTCGCCCGATTTAATGTAAATGGTGCACCAAAGTCCCTATATGTCCTTCGACTTGCACGAAATTTGGCATTGCGTACTGGAATGCGTCTAGAATGATGTGTGTAAAATTTCATGAAAATCGGTTCAGATTTAGATATAGCTCCCATATATAGTTTCGCCCGATTTTAGGTAAATTGTGCACCAAAGTCGCTATATATCTTTCGATTTGCACGAAATTTGGGATAACGTACTGAATTAGGCCTAGAGTGACGTCTGCCAAGTTTCGAGAAAATCTGTCCACATTTAGATATAGCTCCCATATTTAGCTTCGTCCGATTTCATGTAAATGGTGCACCAAAGTCGCTATATATCTTTCGATTTGCACGAAATTTGGCATAACGTACTGAATTAAGCCTAGAGTGATGTCTGCCAAGTTTCGAGAAAATCGGTCAAGATTTAGATATAGATCCCATATATAGTTTCGTCCGATTTCATATATAAATGGTGCACCAAAGTCCCCATATATCCTTCGATTTGCACGAAATTTGGCATAACGTACTGAAATGAGCCTAGAGAGATGTCTGCCAAGTTTCGAGAAAATCGGTCCAGATTTCTATATAGCTCCCGTATATAGTTTCGTCCGATTTCATGTAAATGGTGCACCAAAGTCGCTATATATCTTTCGCTTTGCACGAAATTTGGCTTAACGTACTGAATTGAGCCTAGAGTGATGTCTGCTTTTTTTCGTGAAAATCGGTCCAGATTTAGATATAGCTCCCTTTTATTATAGATTGATTTTAAGTAACGCACCAAGGATTTTAAGTGACGCACCAAGGAACCAATAGGCTGATAGGAACAAAACGTTCTGAAATTCTATAACCTAACCTGTGACATGTTTGTTTTAAATCGCTTAATATTTGGGTAGAGCTTCCATATATATTTTCGCCCGATGTTAAGTAAAATGGGCATCAAACTCCTCATGTAGTCAGATTGACATCAAATTTTGCACAACTTACAAAATTGAGCATAGAATTACGTAGTTGCGTTTTCTAGAAGTACAGACATAGCCCAGTATTTGTTTGAAGTCGATTTACATACTTTATGGATAGATTTACATTTAGATAAATATCACATGTTTTATTTCATCCAATTTCATGTTAATAGTCCTGTTCAATATACCCGTAGTGGTGAAGGGTATCATATAGTCGGCCCCGTCCGAGTTTACTACTTTCCTTACTGGTTTTCTTCTGATTTTATGTAAATTGTGCACTAAAGACCCAAAGTTTGTCCGATTGTCACACAATTTTGTACAATAAACTGTAGTTAATATAAGTTAATCTCTGCCATTCTCATTGAAATCGGTTCAGATTTTGATATAGCTTCTACATATGTATTGTCGTCCGATTCATACAAAATTGACACAAATTTTGCACAACGTAACAAAATTTTGAAATGTGGAAAGTTTTGAAATCGGTTCAGATTTGGATAGAGCTTCTATATATATTTTCTCCCGAGTTTTGGTAATTTTGTCCCATTGTAAGAAGCAACCCTATATCTGAACAAATGAAAAATTTAGTATAGGTTGCAGAGTTCGACGTCTGTTAGAATTCATCTGTTGAATATACCCAAAGTGGTGAAGGGTATCATATAGTCGGCCCCGCCCGACTTTACTACTTTCCTTACTGGTTTTCTCATATTTTAAGTAAGTGATGCACCAAGGATCCAAAATAAGGCCGATAGGCATAACGCTTACTGAAATTAGTATAGCCTAACCTGTGTGTACTGTAAATAGTATAATCTAACCTGGATTAAGTTTCGTTGAAATCGTCCTAGATATAGCTTCAGTAAATTTCTTCGTCCGATTTTAATCATTTTTGTCAGATTGACGCGAAATTTTGCACAACGTACCAAATTAAGTATAGAATGACTTAATTGCTTTTGTAGAAATGCAGACATATACCATATATTCGACCGACTGCATGTTTATTTGATTTCAAATAATCAACGATTGTCCGATTGAGATTTGCTTGAAATCGATTTACATAATTGTGTCTCATTCTTTACCTATCCAAATGAAAAGTTTAGTATGGGTTACAAATGGCATCTTTATGGATTGATCTAAGTCGGGTCACATTTAGATATAGATCACATATTTTAGTTCATTCAATGGTTCTTCGAAAAAGCGACGTCTCTTAGTATACATATGTAGAGTGTACCCAAAGTGGTGAAGGGTATCATAGAGTCGGCCCCGTCCGGCTTTACTGCTTTCCTTACTGGTTTCCTATTGCACAATTAAGTGTTTTAAGTTTCGTTCAATTCCGTCAGATTTAGATGTAGCTCATATATATTTTCGTCTAATTTCATGAAATTGTTCCCCAAATACCCAAACGTCTGTTCGATTGAGATAAAATCTTTGACTATACGGTTTGCTCTAAAATTTGCTTCAAATTCGTAATGATTTACATATATAGCTCTCATACATAATTTTTCTCCATTGCATGCAAATGGTACAACGTAGACCCCAAGTCTTGACAACGGACATACTATTTTGCGTAAAATTCAGAATGACATATTTATGGTTTGATTCAAATTCGTACATGTATGTAGACCACATATTTAATTTAGTTCGTTTCCATGTCGATGGTCTCCCTAGCGATGTTGTCTATGCTATCGATAGGATATTGTACGTATCACTTTACGATCATCTTTGTATGTATCTCTTGTTTTTTTTTAAGGAATTCATATAGTATCTAACTTATTAACTAAATTATTTTGCAACTGCTCATATAAAACACACTTTAATCATTGGACAAACTTTGCAAACTTTTCATGTCAATCGGGTAAACTTAAGGAGGAAACACGTGCCTGCCATGCATTGAATATCAGTATATTTTTGGATGCCGTTATCCTTTATTCGTTTACATTAAACAAAGTGAACTTAACATGCCATGCCTAAAGTCGTTTCCCCTTTAGGCTGTTTTGTGTAAAATACACACGAGAATTGGAAAATCGGACGAAAATATATATAAATAGGAACCGATTTCAATAGGCTTTGTCCCTGATACATATACATGAGATGTGCCATTCTAATCATAAATGCAACCTGTACTTTGTTTAGAATTTTCTGTATTTTTGGGTTCTTGAATGCGGCTTTCAACAGAATTTGCTGAAATTTGGTACATTGGGTTCTTATTGGGAACCAAACATCTGCCCCAAAAATATACATATCGATCCACTTTTTCTGGTAGTCCACACATAACGGTATTTTCTGTATTTCTGTATTTTTGGGTTCTTGAATGCGGCTTTCAACAGAATTTGCTGAAATTTGGTACATTGGGTTCTTATTAGGAACCAAACATCTGCCCCAAAAATATACATATCGATCCACTTTTTCTGGTAGTCCACACATAACGGTACCCCCAATTTTCAGTAATTTGGGGGTTTTGATTGCATTTTCCACAGAATTGGCTGTAATTTAGTACTTTGAGTTATTATTGGGTAGCAAATTTCTCCACTAAAAATTATAAATATAGGTTAATTTTTCCGGGTAGCCCAATATAAGTCTATCCCCAATTTTCGGTATTTTGGGGTTTTTGAGCGCGTTTTCCACCGAATTCGTTGTAATGTGGTATTTTGTAACGCTTGTGCATATAACGTTTTATGCATATCTGTCTGTCCGCTCGTTCCTCCATGTATTTTTGTGAGCAATGTACAATTCCATTTATGATCCGATTTGGACGAAATTTGGCATAGGTCACTTATTTAGCCCAAGGGCGAACCTTATTGAAATTGGAGAAAATCGGTTCAGATTTAAATATAGCTCACACATATATTTTCCTCCGATTTTACGAAAATGGCGCACCAAACTCCCAATATTTGTCCCATTGAAACAAAATTTTGTACAACATTCTGAATTATGGATAATTTGATGTATTCAAAGTTTTACTGAAATCGGTTCTGATTTATATACAGCTCCCATATATAGTCTAGTCCGATTGGGGCAAAATGGATATTTGTCCAATTGAGACCAAATGTACAGCGTACTGAATTAGGTCCAGATTGATGTATCGGAAGTTTTGTTGAAATCGATTCAGATTTACATGTACATATATAGTTTTGTCTGTTTGTATGTAAATGGACCACCGAGAACGCTGTGTTTTTTCCATATTCATGAAATTTGTCAGCGGCTATGAAATTTAGTCTAGAATTATTTTTAAAATTAAGTTTGAAATTCGTTCAGATGTACATATTGGCAGTGGAGGAGCATGTTCGTTTTACATGAAATATTGCATATCGTATTGGAGTGAAGTCGTTTCAGGTTTACATATAGTTGTATTCTATTTCAATGGTCCTCCAAAGATTTTATGATTTTTCAATCCTCAGGATATTATACTTATGACCATATCTTGTATGTACCCAATGGGGTGAAGGGTATCATATAGTCAGCATATCTTGTATTTACCCAATGTGGTGAAGGGTATCATATAGTCGGCTCCGCCCGACTTTTAAACTTTCCTTATTGGCTTCACTTGTTTTTATTTTCAAAACATATCACTAATATCCAATCAATGCCCCTCCCCTTAACATCTTTAACCCTTTGTGGTCCAATGTTGCCCACAGGCAACAAAATGTTTTAGAGCTTATATTTTATATGCAGTTAGTAGATATGTATTATTTGGATTTCATATGTGAAGACCTAATTATGGACGACACATATCAAAAGGAAAATCAAAAAAATTCAAAAATTTGGTAAAGTTATGAGCTTTTCAATATAGAGAAGAGGGTAAATTTGTGTACAGTACTAATTTGTGTATACAGTCCAAATTATTTAAGTCGCTTCGTATTCAAATTGTACAAATTCTACCCTCAGAATTATTTTTGATTCTTGTAAAATTGAATACAGAGAATAATTTAAAATGATTTTTCTGACGATTTTGCATTTGGTTTTCTTGATATTGGACTTTATTTTTTCCGAAAGAATGTACTGTATCTCCCGAATGCAAGGATATATCGATGTCAAATTTTGTGCCTATCCTATTTAGGATAGTTGCATTAAATCTGTGAACAGAAATTTGTCCTAAGATTGCGGGAAAAAATTCGGGGCTCAAAGGGTTAAATACCAGTTTTTCGGATTCTTTTGTACTCAATACCTTACCACAGTTACTCAAATCAATATGAGATGAAATATTTTTACCCTACGAACATTGACAACTCCTACAAAATTTTCATCGGTTTTTATAGGCACATTAAGAATTCATTAACGTACGGAAGTTGTTATTTAAGTTTCTAAAATGGCGTACCAAAATGTTTTCCACGAACATATTATTCCACAGAAAAAATAAAATTTCAAAAATTGAAATTGTTTTCAAAACTTGGACAACATTACATAGTCGAATATAGTATCTGCATATATTTGTATCGTCGCACTATGTCGCGAGTTCATATTAACAGCGGCCAAAAATAGGAGTTATCGTAGATGGATGAAATTTAATACAAGTGCTTATTTTTTGCTTAAAGAGCAACAGACAAAAAATTGGATAGATCGGATCAATATTTGGTATACCTCCCATATAGTGGGTCTTGAGAATTTTACTCTTTTTGGCCTAAAAATCTTTAATTTTAAACCAAATTCAATGAAAATTGGCAATTTATATCTACTTAGGTCCACAAAGCATCTGACAAAAAACTGAATAGATCGGACCATGATTTGGTATACCTCCCATACAAAGGGTCTTCAAAAATCCGTTTTTTCTGCCTATAAAATCGTTAATATTCTGCCAGATTCGATGAAAATTGACAGTTTACTTAAAATTGGGACAAAGACAGTAATAAGTGTTGCAATTTAGTTGTTGGTTGATGTTTCCGAACACTTACCATACAAAGGACCCTTAATAAGTAATTATATTCCTGAGTATGTAACTATTCTGTACCATAAAATCACTATTTCACTATTTACCACTGTATTTGTATTATTATTTTTATTAATAAAGTAAAATATTTCATATACTTTAGTTACTACATACATTATTGATTTATCATTCATCAGATTTTCAGAACATACATCTGGAATACATTAAATATTGTCTTCCTAAATGTACAATATCGTATCATCCATGTTATAATTTTGGGCCTTTATTTTACGGGCCGACCCTGTGGTCGGATTGTTTAATAACATACTGAGTAAAGGCCTTATTTTACTCGGCTCTTCCAAATATTCGGTTTGCTCCTAATTATTTTGTTGCAAGACTTGATAGCATCTTGTGAATGTCACTCCAAAAGTACTGTACTATGCACCTCCAATGCCATGTACGAAAAAATTTCTGTATAAACTTTCCATTAAGGTAATGCAAGTGGGTTGGCTAAAGCTATACTAAAATTTTCCTAAAGAAGGACTATATAATGCCTTAAATTAGTATAATCTTCAAGCTGAGCAAATCTAATTAAAAAGCAACCACGAAAAAACAAATTGTTAATACTAATTCGACTATATCTCCGCTTCTGATAGCATTTTTCCAATTAATTGCAAATTTTATGTAAAATATTTTATGATTACTATGTTCTGAATCAGTCCTTTTCCTTCCCACTTGACCCTTAATAATTTTGTTAATGGTATGCAAAACATATTCGATGCTTAACTTCTAACTATATCAGGAATATGTCATATTGTTTAATAAGGTGGTCACTAAAAACGCAAATAACTTATAGGTCCGCAAGCCTCCGCAGCTAATTTTTTTTACACGTTGAAGAACACCATTTTTACAACACAAATAAAAAAGAATTAGGACTAAACTTTTATGTTCTAGTCCACTAATTTAAAAATTTCCTTTACAAATTATATGAATTAAGTACTAAATGCGTGGTTAGGTGTAAACTCCATATTGTCTCTATTTACATAAAAACAACAGTGAATCCTAGTTTTTAACATCCCTAGCAACCAAAATAAACACTTTATAATAACCTTTAATTCAAATATTCAAAGATTTAATTATCTGAAAAATGTACCTACTTTTCGAAAAAAAATGTGAAAAAACAGTTTGCCAAAAATGATCAGATTTGAAGTCAAGTAGTTTTGTCTATACAGGGGTATAGACAAAACTACTTGACGTATCAATACCAAAGTTCATATTTATTCCACTTGGAGTGTTTTCTATCAATTCTCATCAATAAAATTGTCCTCCGAGGAAGTTGGTTTTGACCATTTTTGGTCGCGGTCGTGACACTGTGCGTCGTACTATGATTTTAACATCGGCAACGTTAGTTTTTGACTTCATTTCTTTTTCGGAGTGGCCTTTAAAATGCCACATTTTAGTATTTATTTAGCCATTAGAATTATAGATCTACCCGTTTGGTCAATGTCAATACCTTTTAAGCATTACCATTAAAATGCAAAATCAAAATTTAAAATTATTACTCACCCAAGTTCTACTAGCGACACATATTTCGATATTCTAGCTTCAAGTCTGGGCCTTGATAATCAGTCAGTCATGATAGCTTATTTTTACAAAATTAAAGTCATATGCCTATCTTCTTTATGTTAAAAATTTATTTTTATTTATTATTTTACTTATATATCTACATATTATTATTTAATTTAATATTAATAACTGCTAATTAATTTACAATCATAATTATACTGAACCATAGTATTAGCATGTCAAATAAAATAAAATCTAATATTATTTTTAGTGGAAACGTTTTCTCTAATATATTAGCGGGATCTATAGTAATCTGTGATTGGGCGCATCTTCGGAGGAATGTATTATTTCTGGCATATGGTTGTGAAGTATTTGCTCCAAATTACAATCAAATTTAAGAAAAAGTTCCATAAAACGCGTTCTGGCATCGTCAGGGGGCATATCAGATTCACAAGCTTCCTTACCACTGTCAGGGTGTGTAAATAACGGGATGTAACTGCAATGTGGTAAAAAAAATTAGCTATTAGATTTTTTTAAATGCCCAACTAAATAAAAAATGCAATTTATAATTTATACAAGTCGGTCGAATATAAAGGTGGGGTATATATTGACATGCAGGGTTAGATTTGGTGTAGTATTTACATTAACAGATTTCAACGAAACTTAACACCAGTTATTCAAAGTTCAATTAAATACGATATGCAATATGTAATATAAAGTGCACCACATAGACTCTTCGATCGGACGAAAATAGATATGAGAGCCATATTGTGCGCTATTGGGCCAATTAAATTAGCTGTACCAAATTTCATCCCATTCTGATCATAAATGTCACATGTACTTTGTTCACAAAAATACGTTGATGGACGGACATACAGAAATGCATAAATGGATTTAGAAAGTGATTCTCTTTTCCTTTCGGATGTAACAAACATATACAGAAATACATAATGCCCTATATCACAATGTGGTGAAGGATATAAAAAATAAATAAAATTCTATGACGATCTAAGCATGTCCGTCTGTCTGTTGTAATCACTCTAGCGTCTAAATGAATTGAGATAGAACCCTAAAATTTTGTCTGCAGGCAAGTCAAGTTCGAAGATGGGCAATATCGGTCCACTTTTAGGCATAGATCCCATATAAGGGTACCCCCCATTTTCTCTATTTTAGGGTTCTTGATCGCGGTTTCTTATTGGGTACCAAATTTCCCCACTAAAAAGTATAAATATAGGTCCACTTTTGCTGGTAGCCCCCATATAAGGATATCTCCCAATTGTCAGTTTTTGGGGGGTTTTGACAGGAATTTTTCACCGAAGTGGCTGTATTTTTTTAATTTGAGTTTTTATTGGGTGGCAAATCACTCAAAAAAAAACTATAAATTTAGGTCAATTTTTTCGGGTAACCCCCATATAAGGGTACCCCCAATTTTCGGTATTTTGAGGTTCTTGATCGCGTTTTTCAACCGAATTTGCTGAAATTTATTATTTTGTGGTCGTATATGGTAACAATTCTTCCTACCAAAAATTAATAATATTCGCCCCCCTTTTTATGTCTTTGGGCATATGTCTGTAACAGGCAAAATGAAACAAGATAGACACATGGTTCCGTTTGAGAATATACATTGAATCAATTTCTGAGTCGATTTATACATGTCCGTCTGTAGATGTTAAATTGTAAACAAAGGACAGGTCGCATTTATAATCTGATTTGGATGAAATTTGCCACAAGTCACTTATTTGGCCCAAGGACGAACCCCACTGAAATTGGGAAAAATCGGTTCAGATTTAGATATAGCTCCCATATATATTTTCGACCGATTTAATGTAAATGGTGCACAAAAGTCCCTATATATTATTCGATTTGCACGAAATTTGGCAGAGAGTACTTAATTAAGTGAAGAATGATGTGTGCCAAGTCTCGAAAAACTCGGTTCAGATTCAGATATAGCTCACATATATAGTTTCGTCCGATTGAAGGTAAATGGGGCACCAAAGTCCATATATATCTTTCGATTTGCACGAAATTTGGCATAAAGTACTGAATTAGGACAAGAATAATGTGTGCCAATTTGCACGGAATTTGGCGTAGGGTACAGAATTGGGTCCAGAATGATGTGTGCTAAGTTTCGTGAAAATCGGTTCAGATTTAGATATAGCTCCAATATATATTTTCGTCTGATTTAATGTAAATTGTGCACTAAAGAACCAAAGATTGGCGACCCGCACCCAATTTTGGGCAATGTACTAAAGGCCCATAGCTAGGTCGAACTTAATATAAATTAATTTCGTGCAAGTTTCCTAGAAATCGGTTCAGATTTAGATATAGCATAGCTTCCATATATAATTTCGACCTATTCATGTTGATTGTAAACCAAAAAAATCAAAAGCATACCAAATAGCGTGCGTAAAAATGGTATGCGTAAGGGATGATGTTAGTCGGATTAATTATAGATAAAGATCGCATTTGTCCGACTTTACTACTTTCCTTACTGGTTTATATTAAAATAGTTATCTGATTTCTTCCGTGTGTAGGGGTTGGGTAGTCGTTACTGGTAATAGTCAATTTTTACCGAACAAGGACGATTTAGCCATCGGTTGTAATCATTCCGCTTTTTAAAGATGATATATACCGGCAGATATTTAGGCATCTCCTCAATATAGTGATACCTCCTGAAGGAAAGAAATGAGATAAACAAATAAAATACTAGGTTCAATATTGACATATACCGGCCATTAATTAGGCATAGCCCTCATATAATGATATCCCCAAATATTCACTACTTCCTACACTATGTAATCAATATTCGCCCTCTTTAACCCTACGGTAAATAACCAAAAAAGTATACGTAGATCAATAACCGTTGTACATTTGTACCCATCCAAAGATAGCTCTGTAATTCATTTAAAAATTGGACTTCCGTGAGTTTTTATACCCTTCACCACACTGTGGTACAGGGTATTATGTCTTTGTGCATATGTTTGTAACAGGCAAAAGGAAACGAGATAGACACATGGTTCCTTTTGAGAATATGCATAGAATCACTTTCTGAGTCGATTTATGCATGTCCGTCCGTCTGTCCGTCTGTAGATGTTAAATTTATAATCCGATTTGGATGAAATTTGGCACAAGTCTCTTATTTGGCCCAAGGACGAACCTATTGAAATTGGAAAAAATCGGTTCAGATTTAGATATAGCTCCCATATATAGTTTCGTCCGATTTAAGGTAAATGGGGCACCAAAGTCCCTCTATATCTTTCGATTTGCATGAAATTTGGCACAGAGTACTGAATAAGGTCCAGAATAATGTGTGCCAAGTTTCGAGAAAATCGGTTCAGATTTATATATAGCTCCCATATAAAGCTTCGTCCGATTTAAGGTAAATGGGGCACCAAAGTCCCTCTATATCTTTCGATTTGTATGAAATTTGGCATATAGTACTGAATTAGGTGCAGAATTATGTGTGCCAAGTTTAGCTCCCGCATATATTTTCGTCCGATTTAATGTAAATGGGTCACCAAAGTCCCTATAAATCTTTCGATTTGCACGAAATTTGGCATAAAGTACTGAATTAGGTCAAGAATGACGTGAGCCTTGTTTCGAAAAAATTGGGTCAGATTTATATATAGCTCCCAAATATGTTTTCGTCCGATTTAAAGTAAATGGGTCTCCAAAGTTCCTATATATCTTTCGATTTGCACGAAATTTGGCATAGGGCACTGAGTTGGGTCCAGAATTATGTGTGTTAAATTTCGTGAAAACGGTTCAGATTTAGATATAGCTCCAATATATATTTTCGTCCGATTAAATGTAAATTGTGCACTAAAGAACCAAAGATTGTACTTATTGTACGGAAGTTACTATAACCTTGTGTGTGTCAAGTTTTCTTCAGATTTGCATATAGCTCATATATATACTTTCGTCCGATTTTAAGTAAATGGTGTGCTAAAGACCCATAGCTAGGCCGATTGGCAAAACGTACTGAAATTAGTATAAATTCATGTTGATTGTAAACCAAATAATCAATGGGTGCTTGATTGATATTATATTTTAAACAGTGAAGCATACCAAATAGCGTGCGTAAAGTTTGCTTAAAGTTTATTTAAAAATTATGAAATCAATGTTCCTTCGAAAAGACGACATCTGTAAAGATACATATGTAGAATATCCCCAAAGTGGTGAAGGGTATCATATAGCCGGCCCAGTCCGACTTTACTACTTTCCTTACTGGTTTGTTTTAAATAAGTCTATACGGATCTGATCAAGATGTAGGAACTCAAAATTATATAGGGTAAACGCACCTAATTCCGGCATTTACCAGTAGTCGGCATCTGTTTTATATAACTTCAAATAACTAAATAATCCTATAACTAAAAATAAAAAATACCTTGAATAATCCTTAATAACACTGCAACCTATCTCTGTATAAAATTTAATCGAGCTAAGTACATTTATTTAGTCCAAAATTTGGCATTTAGTCAATGAGGTTTGTCAACACTAGCGATAATTCATGTTTCCTAAGAAAAAATTAGTGGACATGTCGTGTTTAAAAGACTTGTAACTATATTTAAAATATATATTTTTTAAAGTATCTTTTTCGTAATTGTAAAGAACATACAGGAGAACACTTTAGAATTTAAAATCATTAAAAAATAGTTTATTCAATTACAGTAATCACGTATAATTGGAACTACTAATGATTTAAGCGGACCCCCCCATTCTCGGGGTCAATATATTTGTTGATATAATTTGAATCTACACTGATTAAAGAATGTCTCTACAAAATTTCAAGTGAAAATCTCAAGAAATCTTCAAGATATAGCCGATTTATTGTGTCAGCATCAAGTGACGGCTGAAGGGCTTCTCAAACTTTAAACGCGTTTTTCTCTAAATATTTTCTTGCGAATGGCGGGCGCGATAACTCAAAAACTAATAATCCAATCGGTTCCAAATTTTGCAACGTTTCTCTGGGAGTGTATAGCTCTCGTATGAACTAGGATAAAGCCAATCGGTGAAGATCTTCCTTATTTTTTAACTTGGTTTTTGGTAAAAAATCGGCGATTTTCCAAAAATAATTTTTCAAAGGTCCATCATTTTGTTAATTTTTGAGCATTTTGTTCATACGAGAGCCAGACATGTACTCTTTCTAACACCGTTGGAATTTTCGGATTCCGATGTTCCAGTGAGGAGTTATCATGCCCGCCATCAAAAATAAGGACTTTTCTTCAATTACAAAAAACAACAACAAAACAATAACAAAATTTTTTTGTAAATTAGTTTTCTTCTCTTTTAAATCTTCAAATATATATGTGCAAAGTTACAAACCTTAACAAGCATTGGTATTGATTTACCAGCCCATTGAAAATCTTGAAAAATTAAAATCGAGAATGGGTGGGGTTCCCTTAAAAGAAATCCAATGTTAAATACAAATTACGCTTTTTCGCAGTTTTTCCTTAACAATAAACAAATGTTTTGAATTAGTAGAAATGCCACCTAGTATTTTTCACAAATTATGTCATAAAAAATACCAGATTATTTTTCAATTATTACTTTGCAATTAACTGGTGAACAGTTAAAAGAAATTTATTTCTGATGACATGACTTTTGAACCAATTAAGCGGGAAAATCAATTAACAGGCTTTAATTATCCGAGAAAATTTACATGTATTTTCCTATGCAATATTTTTTATATATTATATATTTAATTCCATGCCTAAATGATAATCTATCTAAAACAATCATAGTAAATTCGTTATAGCTTTCGATTGGGTTAAGTTTTTTTAGTTATTTTTGTATTGGGATATTATTTAGGTGTTCCTCAACCCCTCTGCATTTGTGGTCCTAAACAACATGGGGACAAATTATTACAATGAATATACATATGACATACTTTAAGCTTGTTATAAATATTTTATTGCTGTTTTAAGGGAGGAAGTCAAAGTGTTCAAAATTGTCCGGCCCCCTCCCCCCCAGGGGGGCACCTTTGAATAAGTCTTGACATTTTTGAACGGCTTGGTTTTTTACAGTGTTTATGTTAAAATATAAATGTATTTTATTCAAACATATCAGAAATGAATTTATTTATTAAAAAATATGTACAAAAATTTTCGAAAATTAAAAAATTCAGATCAAGTTTAATAAAACAAACAAAATTAATATGGTGAAAAATACAGTTAATTTCGTAGTCTTATTATCCCATTTGAAATTTTGAGAAATCGAAGCCAAAAGTTAAAAAAAAAAGTTAAAAAGTCCGCTTTTTATTCGAATTTAATGGGCATGTTCAAAGGTGCCCCAACCGTGGCATTATACGGAAATGTATAATAACTTTTTGTACTAAATATATATGAAAAAATTACATTAGTCATGTTTGAAATGATTATTGGAATGCAAAAAAATTGTTTAACGAAGGAAAACTTTCTCAGAATTCTTCTTGCGCCCTTACAACCAAAAGAATAAAAGTTTACAATTACACTGCGAAAACATGTACACCCATGTACAAATTGTCGACAACTGAAAAAGCTAGCCAAAGTGGTTTACGCAGATAAAGAACAAGATTGCCATATACAAAAATGTGGTAGCGGGTCGGAAAAAATTTAATCCAAGATTTTATGAGCGCTGTTCAAAGATGCCCCACGTTCAAAGGTGCCCCCCTCTCCCCTAATTTTGAGTTCCTACATCTAGATCAGATCCGTATAGACTAATTTAAAACAAAAACCTCGCGATAGTCCAATGGATGGATACAAATGTACCACGGTTATTGATCTACGTAGGTAATAACATTAAAAAATGTATATATTATATATATATATATAGAAAATATTTATAATTATACCCTACACAGGGTATTATAGCTTTGTGCAGCCCCAAAAGTTTGTAACGCCGCGAAATATTGGTCCTAGACCCACCTTTAAGTATACCGATCGTCATATATCGACTAGCTGAGTCGATCTAGACATGTGTGTCCGTCCGTCCGTCTGTCCATTATAATTTGTAAACACGATACAGGCCACAGTTATGGATCAATCTTCACGAAATTTTGCATGTAGGATGGGTTCTGACCAATGAAGACCCCTATTGTTTTTGGAAAAGATCGGTTAATATTTAGGGGATGAAATGGACCAAAAACTTTATTTTTATCGGTTTTTCTGGTCGCTCCAGAGGCCGCAGTTATGGCCCAAACACCGCGAATTTTTGCATAGAGAAGGGGATCGGGCCAAAGAATATGCATGCCTGTTTTGATAAAGATCGGTCAATATTTAGCGGGTCAAATAGACCCTAACTTTTGTGTGAAAATGACAAAATTTGTATTCTATAGCGTATATATTTACCACTGAAGGACACAGACCCGAGAACTTGATAGTATATCCAAGAGGAGTAGTTGGCCTTTAAATTGATACCAATTATATTGTCGTAGGTGCTCGGATGCGGGAGTTACACTTAAATATTTATAGGTGCTTACGTATTCATATATTATTTAGTAACCTATTATCACACTGGAGGGCGGAAATATAGCGCTGATCGCTTTAAAATGTTCCATGAGTTTCCAGTTATGGTCAAGGACAACGCCTAAAATGTTAGGTGATTATCAGATGGGCGGCGTAGGGGATGATAGATACCAAGCAACGGCTCTGATTAGCTTTAACATGGCGAAGCCCAGGCTTATCTTGGTCCCTCTTTCATCTCAATTGTGGACACTGACCTCCCCGCGGTGCCACCTGGGGAGCTATTCTCATCACCCGATGAAATAGTGAGCTAATATGTGCCGCGAGTTCACCCATAAGAACTATAAAAAAAATGGGTTGAGGCGTCGGGTTAGTTGCCCACTCTCGGAAAACCCAACCTACTATGAAAAAGCAAAGAAAAAGAAAACCAAACCCCCCTAATGTTGACGACCCCCGCAAACGTATAAAGGACCACGATCTGCGAATCTGCACTTGGAATGTGCGCACGCTATACAGAACAGGGGCAGTGTTCGCTTTGGCGGATATACTCAAGAAGTACAAAGCCGATATTATTGCCTTACAGGAAATGCGATGGAAAGGGACAGGCGTAAGTAAATCAGACGATTACGCCCTGTATTATAGCTGCCATGAAACGAGACATGAATTTGGCTGCGGATTTATGGTTAACAGGAGAATAAAAGACCTTGTCTCCAGATTCACTCCAGTAGATGAGCGAATTGCTATAATCCGTATAAAAGCGAAGTTCTTTTACATCAGTCTAATTTGCGCCCATGCTCCGACCGAAGATAAAGATGAACAGACCAAAGATATATTTTATGAGCGCCTAGAAACAGCATATGACCGTTGCCCTGGCCATGACATTAAAATTCTGCTAGGAGATTTTAATGCAAAAATCGGAAGGGAAAATATCTTTGGCCCCACCGTCGGAAAATTCAGCCTTCATGAAGAAACATCCGACAACGGCATGAGGTTGATTGACTTCGCGGCAGCAAAAAACATGGTAGTTAGCAGCACCAGATTCAAGCATCTCGATGTACACAAGGCCACCTGGATTTCTCCTGATCAAGTAACGAGAAATCAAATTGATCATGTTGTGATAGACGGAAGGCATGCATCCAGTGTTTTAGACGTCCGATCGATCCGAGGAGCGAATATCGATTCGGACCATTACCTTGTGGCAGCCAAGGTACGCACCCGTCTAAATGTTGCAGCAAAGGTGCGATCTAATACAACACGGAAACTCGACGTCGAAAAGCTGCAAACACAACAGGTAGCCGAGGCCTACTCCGCTCAACTTACCCATCTGCTTGAAGAAAGCACTTCTTGTCCCGATAATAGTATAGAAGCACAATGGCAAAGAATTGCCCACTCCCTACAAACTGCAGCAAAAAGAACAATTGGGTACCAAAAACCACCACCAAGAAACCCATGGTACGATCAGGAGTGTCGTATTGCTACTGATGTGAAAAACGCAGCGTATAGGGCAACCCTGCAGACAGTAGCAACACGTAACGTGATGGAGAATTATCGGGAGAAAAGGAGAGAGGAGAAACGTGTTTTCAGAAAAAAGAAGAAAGAACAAGAAAAACGTGAGCGTGAGCAAATCGAGATGTACAGGAGTCAGAATGAAGTCCGGAAATTTTACCAACGAGTAAAACACCAAACCGAAGGCTTTGGTGCAAGCACATCCTCCTGTAGAGATGAAGAAGGAAACCTGGTGACAGATACAGACAGCGTGTTGAGGATCTGGAAGGAGCATTTCGAAAAGCTGCTAGTATCAAATAGTGGCGATGAAGAAGATACCCCAGAACCAATAGGAGATGATGGTATAGAGTGTATACCACCTAGCCAAGATGAGGTCATAAAAGCAATTAATCGGCTCAAGAACAACAAAGCAGCAGGAGCCGATGGGTTACCAGCCGAACTATTCAAGACTGGTGGCCAGATGCTGGTCAGGAGCATGCACCAGCTGATTAACACAATTTGGCCAGATGAATGCATGCCCAATGATTGGAACCTCAGCATCCTGTGTCCCGTGCACAAAAAAGGAGACAAGACGATATGTGCCAACTATAGAGGAATAAGTCTCCTTCCCATCGCATATAAAGTGCTATCCAGTGTGCTGGGTGAACGATTGAAGCCAATGGTCAATGACATCATCGGACCATACCAATGCGGCTTCAGACCTGGCAAATCGACCATAGACCAGATTTTCACTCTGCGCCAAATCCTGGAAAAGACCCACGAAAAACACATCGACACATATCACCTATTTGTCGACTATAAAGCCGCATTCGACAGCCCTATCCGTTCAGAGGTGTTTAAAGCCATGTCTGCGTTCGGCATTCCTGCAAAATTAATACGGCTATGCAGGATAACTTTAAGTGGCACAAGGTCAGCCGTTAAAGTAGGAAAGGACCTATCGGAGCCCTTCACTACCGAACGAGGATTCAGACAAGGTGACAGTTTGTCGTGTGATCTTTTTAACATCCTACTGGAAAAGGTCATACGAAACGCAAAGGTGAACAGAAATGGCACTCTGTACACCAAACAACACCAGTTACTCGCCTACGCCGATGACATCGATATAATGGGTCGAACATTGCGAGCGGTAACAGCCACCTTTGAACAAATTGAAAAGGAGTCCGCCAAAGTGGGTCTGGCAGTAAACGGCGAGAAGACCAAGCTGATGGTATCAACGCGCAAGACGTCCAGTAGACTCGGACCAACTGTGGAACTTGAGAACTACAGCTTCGAGGTAGTTAAAGACTTTATATACCTTGGTACCGCCATAAATAAAACGAATGATATCAGTTTTGAAATTCGGAGAAGGATTGTGATGGCCAACAGATGCTACTATGGTCTAAGTAAGCAGTTTAGAAACAAGGCCACCTCTCGCCAGACCAAACTCACACTTTACAAGACGCTGATACTACCCGTGCTATTATATGGATCAGAAGCATGGGTACTTGCGCAAGCAGATGAGGCAGCGCTTGGGGTGTTTGAGAGAAAAATTCTCCGAAAGATCTACGGGCCGATCTGCGTCGACGGTGAATATCGGCGTCGAATGAACCACGAGCTCTACAATTTATACGCAGACATCGACATAGTCAGTCGTATTGAGCTGCAGCGACTACGGTGGCTAGGCCATGTTGTGCGGATGAATGAAGAAGCTCCAGCTCAAAAGGCATATAAAAATGAACCTACGGATGGTTCCCGTAGAAGGGGAAGGCCACGAATTAGATGGAAAGACCAAGTAGAAAACAACATCTTGGAACGTGGTCTTCCAAATTGGTGGACTTGCGCACAAGACCGACGCGCTTGGAAATCTTTTTTAAGCTCGGCTTATGGAACAACCGTTCTGTAACAAGCCAGCTAAGTAAGTAAGTATGATCAGATAATAATTATTCGGATTAAGTGGACCGAAATCTTAATTATTTTTACTTTTCAAGTCGAAAGCCGAACATCACAACACAACCCACGGTGAAGAGAATCTGGACAAGTAATTAGAGGGGCTGCTCTGATTATTAGTAACATTTGCTGACCTCTAGCCAGTCAAAAGTGTGCAAATATCGCGAAATATTGTCCAATCTCAGGTTATAGAACCACAGAAAGTTATATTTTCATGGATGTTGTGTAGGGTATCGTATGGTCGGTCCCGTCCGACTATACTGCTCCGCTCACTGGTTTTTTCTTCATTTATGTGTGAATATACCTCAAGAATGATTCCTTAAAATTTTATCCAAATATCTTCATTATTAAAAATTGTACAGCATTTTTATTCAAAAAAAAGGTACAGATGTACACGGTTATTGACCGTAGGGTTAAGGCATATCCTCATATAATTTGTAATCTAAATTACAGTAGTTTGAGGATTTTATACTCTACCATGCGTTATCAGTATCAGTCCACTTTTTGGATCTTACAGATTTTAGGAAAAATCCCCATTAAAAATTGCTGAAGTTTGTATTTGGTTTACATAAATCGGTTTGTAGAATTATCGGTATATGCCTACTTTTTGGTATGTTCCCTATATTTTCATTACATGTATCTGTCAGTATAACTATGGTGGAGGGTATCCAAAGTTCGGCCCGGCCGAACCTCACACAAATAATGCAAACTAATGCAAAAATACAATATATTATAGCAACCAACCTTAATTTACGGGTATTTTAAATTCAGTCCAGCATAAAAAAGTGAACAAATAATGTTAACATGCGTCAGCAGTTAAAGGGCATCTAAAGATATTTGTATCTAAAAATATATTTATTTTGCTATTTTATTATATGTTTGTAATATGCTTAACTACATATTACCAACATAAATACTATAAACTATTTCTGAGAACATATCAACACAGAAAAATAGTCCTTAAAGTAATACAGAGGAAATGAAGAACAAGAATGCGAAAAAATGCTCTACAGATAAAAACACAAGTAAATTACTGTGAAAGACTTCAATTCTCGCATATCAGCATCAACATTCACGACAGCATCATCTCTCAAACTGACTGATTGACAGAGCCTTTTACTGTGAACATTTTCGTTCGTACGTTGTTGTTTTTTCTCCTGCTCATATTCACCAAAAAGTGCATGTTTTCGCTGATGGAGAGATATTCATAACTATGGCCAGGATTTGTTGATTTTTTTATAACGGGGTATTAAATTGGAATTATATTAGCAGATGTAGAGATGAACATCTAGATTAAAAACAGAACTTAGCCAGAACCCAGAACTCATAGAAAAACCAGTAAGGAAAGTAGTAAAGTCGGACGGGGCCGGCTATAAGATACCCTTCACCACTTTGGGTATATTCAATAGATGGGAACCTAACAGACGTCGAATTTTTGAAGGACCATTAACATGAAGTTAAACATGTCATTCTGCAACCTATACTAAATTTTGGACAGATATAGAGTTGCTTCTTACAATGGGACAAAATAATGTAAATAAATTAAAAGCAAAATATCGAAATCTAAACCGATTTCATCGAAACTTCTTACATGTTTCGATATCTTGCATTAAAAGCAAAATATCGAAATATAAACCGATTTCATCGAAACTTCTTACATGTTTCCATATTTTGCATTAAAAGCAAAATATCGAAATCTAAACCGATTTCATCGAAACTTCTTACATGTTCGGCCACATTTTGAGTTCTTCATTTACTTACGAATCCAAATTTCTTGCAAATAGAAGGATAAATAGGGACTTTGGTGCACCAATTACATAAAATCGGACGAAAATGTATATGGGAGCTATATCTAAATCTAAACCGATTTTCACGAAATCGAAGTATATATAGGGACGTTGGTGCACTATTTACATTAAATCGGACGAAAATATGTTTGGGAGCTATATCTAAATATTGACCGATTTTCACGAAACTTAGCACACATCATTCTAGGCTTAATACAGAATCCTATGCCAAATTTCGTGGAAATCAAAGATTATATAGGGACTTTGGTGTACCATTTACATAAAATCGGACGAAAATATATATGGGAGCTATATCTATATCTTAACCGATTTTTCCCAATTTCAATAGGTTTCGTCCTTGGGCCAAATAAGTGAACTGTGCCAAATTTTATCAAAATCGGATCACAAATGCGCCCTGTACATTGTTAACAAAAATATATGGACGGACGGACAGACGGACATGCATTAATCGACTTAAAAAGTGATTCTATGCATATTCTCAAAAGCAAGCATGTGTCTCTCGTTTCCTTTTGTCTGTTACAAACATATGCACAAAGACATAATACCCTGTACCACAGTGTGGTGAAGGGTATAAAAAGAATTTGGTTGAAGAACCCCAAAATACCGAAAATTGGGGGGTACACTTATATGGGAGCTACCCGAAAAAATTTACCTATATTTATAATTTATAGTGGAGAGATTTGCTACCTAATAAGAACTCGATGTACTAAATTACAGTTAATTCGGTCGAAAATACGATCAGAACCCCAAAATACCAAAAATTTTGGGGTACCGTTATATGGGGACTACCAGAAAAACTGGACCTATATTTAGTGGAGTAATTTGGTACCCAATGTACAAAATTTTAGAGAATTCAGTTATAAAACAAGCCCAAGAACTCAAAAATACCGAAAATTAGGGGTACCATTATATGGGGGCTATCAGAAAAAATGGACCTTTATTTATAATTTTTGTTAGGGAGATTTGCTTCCCAGTAAGAACTCAAATTACCAAATAATTTTGGTGTACCCTTATATGGGAGCTATGCCTAAACGTGGACCGATTTTCTCCAATATCAATAGGGTTCGTCCTTGGGCCAAGTGGCATGTGCCAATTCCATCTAAATCGGATCATTAATGCGACCTGTACTTTGTTCACAAAAATGCATGGAAATACACGGACATACATAAATCGACTCAGAAAGTGATTCTATGCATATTCTCAAAAGGAACCAAGGGTCTATTTCGATTATTTTTGCCTGTTACAAACATATACACAAAAACATAATACCCAGTGTGGTGAAGGGTACAATTACAATATTCATCGAATATCTGCACATATTTTACTACATAAATATATAGAATCATCCATCTCAATAAACAAATTTCTCAATAAACAACAATTACCTCCCTTTTTAATAACCCTTTAACCTTTGTATGTTATATGCCGTGCAAAAGCCTTAAGCCATGATTTTATTTTTTTACCGTTCTTATTAAAACTTCACAAAACATTCGTTACAATTGCATCAAATCCGCGCTCATGGTCATGCAAAATTGTTTTACTCATGCAAAAACTAAGAGCTTCGTGTGAGCACATTAACATGTCTATGTCTATTTGATTGTAAATATGGTGGCTAAAAACCAACACAGAGAAAAACGAAGTGAATACGATTTTAAATTGCTTTTGGATAATTTTTTTTTAAAGCCAATGAAATTTTTAATCACGACTCAAACTCCAAGATGATGTGGTGCAGACATGATGGTAGAAGAAGTAAGCCAGGAAGTTTACTGTTATTTGGTATTTCGAATTTGTTCTATGTCAAGTCCTTGTTTTCTTGAATCGTAAACTTAATACCAAAAGGTAAGATTTTTAAACTGCAATTATTCTATAAAAATTACACTCAGAAGATTTTAGATAGAGTGTTCAAGGACATACAATGTATAGGTCATAAACTGATTTCTTAACTTGCCGTGTAACATTCAAGTAACACCGACTTAAATATTTAATTTGTCGGGAAAATTGTAAATATGTATGTTTGTGTTGCAGCATAAAAATATTTACAACTATTACAAAAGTTCAACTTCCAAGAAATTACATTTCACTGAGAACATCGTTAACATCATTGGATTTCCTCTTTGACTCCATAAACCAATTTTTTTCATTTTGCACAAAAAAATATACTTTAACTTATTCATAAACAAAGTAAATACCACGAAAATGGAAAATTGCATTCACTAGTAATGCAAAAAGAGAGTAAGGATGGAAACAGGAAGGTAGCTGAGTCAGGAAAATACTTCCTTTTACCATCAAAAAAAAAAAAAAAAAAAAACGTGACACGGACAAACAACATGAATAGAATTATTTCATTTCTATAAAAAAGAAATAGGAAATATTATTTTGTAGAAAATGTGTCGCACAATATCCTTCTGTTTATATTTCTTAAATTTCGTACAATTTATGTTTTCTTTTTTTTTTTTTCTTAAATTTCAGAACTAAAAGTAAAATGTTGTTTGTGACAACGACTGTCAGTAAGGTGTTGTGAATGGGATCAAATCTTTTGCAAGCAAGAATGAAATTCAAACAACTTCATTGAGTCATTTTGAATATAATTGCAAGATCAGTTTGTAGGAATATTCCTCTTTAATGGCAAAAAATAGGTATGTTGTAAAGAACTCATAAAAATATAAAGCTTTCTTGTTTCGATATATTTCGGTAGGATACAAATGTTTTTATCCACATCACCACACTTCACTACACTGTGGTACAGGGTATTATGTCTTTGTGCATATGTTTGTAACAGGCAAAACGAAAGGGGATAGACCCATGGTTCCTTTTGAGAATATGCATAGAATCACTTTCTCAGACGATTTACGCATGCCTGTACACGTATTTTTGTGAACAAAGTACAGGTTGCATTTATGATCCGATTTGTATGAATAGGGCACAGTTCACTTATTTGGGCAAAGGACGAACCCTATTGAAGTTGGAGAAAATGGGTTAAGATTTAGATATATCTCCCATATATAGTTTCGTCTGATTTTATTTAAATGATGCACCAAATATTTGTCCGATTGGGAAAAAATTTTGCACATACTTATACTTATTTATGCGAAGTTTTGTTGGAACCGGTTCAGATTTAGATATAGCTCCCATATATAGTTTCTTCCGATTTTTTGTGAATGATGCACCAAACTCCCAATATTTATCCGATTGGGACAAAATTGCACAGAGTACTGAATTAGATCCAGACTGATGTCTGCGAAGTTTTGTTAAAATTGGTTCAGATTAGATATAGCTCCCATATATAGCTCCCATATATAGTTTCTTCCGATTTTTTGTGAATGGTGCACCAAACTCCCAATATTTGTCCGATTGGGACAAAGTATTGCAAAGAGTACTGAATTAGGTCCAGACTTATGTCTGCGAAGTTTTGTTAAAATCGGTTCAGAGTTAGATATAGTTCCCATATATAGTTTCGTCCGATTTTTTGTGAATGATACACCAAACTCCCAATATATATCCCATTGGGACAAATTTTTTCACAAAGTACTGTGTTAGGTCTAGACTGATGTCTGCGAAGTTTTGTTAAAATCGGTTCAGATTTAGATAAAGCTCCCATATATAGTTTTGTCTGATTTTTTGTGAATGCTACACCAAACTCCCAATATTAGCTCGATTGGGACAAAATTTTGCATAGCTAATGAAATTGAGGAATAAATTATGTGTGATAAGTTTTGTTGACATTGGTTCAGATTTTTGTATAGGCCTTATATATACTTTTATGTAAATGGTGCTCAAAAGGGCTTATGTTTGCTCGATTTACAGGAATTGAATATAGAGTGATAACAAAAAACAAATGGTGTATGCAAAGGTTGTTCAATTAGGTCCATGTGTTTATATATATAGCTCCATACGTTAGTTTACTCCATTTCATACAAACGGTACACCAAAGAATCCAAGTCTGCACGTTTGACATGCATTTTTTTATTGATTTCAGAATTGGGATAGGGGTTTTTTCAATTGATTCAAATATATATCTAGATAGCACGTGTTATTTCGCCCGATTCCATCTCAATGCTCCTCCAAAGATTCTATGTTTGTTCTATCTACAGGATATTGTAGATATTAACATCTGTTGTATGTACCTAAAGTGGTGAAGGGTATTATATACTCGGCCCTTCCGATTTTTGAACCTTCCCTACTGGTTGTTTTTGATGTTACGTCAAACTGTCCATTTGTCAGATGCCATATTTTTTATTGGTTGCTATATACAAAACCTCAACTAACTTCTTCGAAAACGACGACTGTCAATTCCTTACGTTAGGGTCATATAATAACCGAATTATTTTGCCTGCTCTTGAAAAATACGACTTGGCGTGGTTTCAAAAATTTATCGTCATGACGATATCAATTGACTATAAGGTCATGCTATTTGCCAACATTAGACTACGTGAAAGACCATGTTTATGCAGAAGAACCTTCAACTCTTGAACACTTAACCAGTAAGGAAAGTAGAAAAGTCGGACCGGGCCAATTATATGATGTTCATTTTTGAAGGACCAGTAAAATGGAATTGGATCAATAAACATGTCACTCTGCAACCGATACTAAATTTTTCATTTGGTCAGATATAGAGTTGCTTCTTACACTGGGACAAAATTATGTAAATCAATTTAAGGCATATGCCAGTCGGATACCCGTTGATTATTTGGATACATATCTGATAAACATGAGGAGTTTGGTGCACCATTTACTTCAAATAGGACGAAAATATTTATAAAAGCTATATCGAAATCTAAGCCGATTTCATCGAAACCTGTCACATTTTGAGTTCTTGGTGCATCATTTAGTTAAAATCGGAAGAAAATATGGTAGCTCTATCCAAATTTGAACCGATTTCAATAAAACTTTCCACATGCTAGGTTATATTATATTAACTAGTTTGTTGTTATATAACTAATCCTAGTTTGTTGTTTTTATAAAAAAAACAACTATTTATTAGTGGGGAATGTATTGCATTGTCGCCGAGGGGTAAGGCAGGAAAGACTATAGTTTCGGATCTCGCCACTGATCCTAATCAGTTCCCTTAGTTTTTTGTTGGGATATTCTCCCCAGAAGCTGTTAATAGCTTCTTTACAAAAAACCTTTCAAACCCAAATGTCTCTTGTGACAATTCGAAGTTCTTACGTTACCAGCGATACGACCCCAATGAGAAGTTCGTTTCGTTGGCGCCTGACTTCGTGGTCAACATGGCATTTACAGACAACAAACTGGGATTAAGCCTGACTATTTTGCAAAAACAAAATACAAATTGTATCCCAAATAACCCGCCAACACTACTGAAGTTGTAGACGAGGCACGGTCATACAGTTTGGTTTATTGCTTTAACTAGCAATACCAACAACAACGTTATGTGCATTCGTCACAAAGTGACGGCACATAGCAGTGGGAAATGTATTGTAGTTGTCTGTAAATGCCTTGTTGACCACTAAGTTAGGCGTCAACGAAACGAACTTCTCATCGCTGGTAACGTAAGAACTTCGAATTGTTACAAGAGACATTTGGGTTTGAAAGGTTTTTTGTAAAGAAGCTATTAATAGCTTCTGGGGAGAATATCCTCGGCGGACAATGCCATACATTCCCCACTAATAAATAGTTGTTTTTTATAAGAACAACAAACTGGGACTAGTTTGCAAAAACAAAATACAAATGGTATCCCAAATAACCCGCCAACACTACTGATATTGGAGCTATATCTAAATCTTAGCTGATTTTCACGAAACTTAACACACATCATTGTAGACTTTATTCATTACTCTGTACCAAATTTCGTGGAAATCGATATATATTTGGTAAACCATTTTCCTTAAATCGGACGAAAATATATATGGGAGCTATATCTAAATCTAAACCGTTTTTCAGGAAACTTAACACACATCATTCTTGACCAAATTCATTATGCTGTGCCAAATTTCGTGCAAATCGAAAGTTATATAGGGACTCTGATGCACCATTTACCTAAAATCGGACGAAAATATATATGGGAGCTATATCTAAATCGGAACCGATTTTCACGAAACTTGATACACATCATTCTAGGCTCAATTCAGTACGCTGTGCCAAATTTCGTTCAAATCGAAAGATATTTAGGGACAGTGGTGCACCATTTACCTTAATTCGGATGAAAATATATATGGGAGCTATATCAAAATCTGGACCGATTTTCACGAAACTTTGCACACATCATTCTAGGCTCAATTCAGTACGCTGTGCCAAATTTCGTGCAAATCGAAAGATATTTAGGGACAGTGGTGCACCATTTACCTTAATTCGGATGAAAATATATATGGGAGCTATATCTAAATCTGGACCGATTTTCACGAAACTTTGCACACATCATTCTAGGCTCAATTCAGTACGCTGTGCCAAATTTCGTGCAAATCGAAAGATATTTAGGGACAGTGGTACACCATTTACCTTAAATCGGACGAAAATATATATGGGAGCTATATCTAAATCTGAACAGATTTTTCCCAATTTCAATAGGGTTCGTTCTTGGGCCAAATAAGTGACGTATGCCAAATTTCATCCAATTCGGATAATAAATGCGACCTGTACTTTGTTTACAATTTAACATGGACAGACAGACGGACGGACGGACATGCATAAATCGACTTAAAAAGTGATTCTATGCATATTCTCAAAAGGAACCATGTGTCTATCTCGTTTCCTTTTGCCTGCTATAAACATATGCACAAAGACATAATACCCTGTACCACAGTGTGGGGAAGGGTATAAAAACCAAGATTCGTCAAGTTATGACTGAGATACCGCACAATATATGACAAAAATGAGCGAACATCAAGAGAGGAATCAATGCTTGAAACAGTTTATACACAATAAAGAATTAGTTGGTATATATTGTATGTTATAAAGAACTCATAAGCAGATTATAGAAATTGTTTTCAGTTTAAAAAAATAGTTTCACTTTAAAATTTAAAATCTTGTTGTTTTTTTAAACAACATGAAAGGGATCATGCTGGCTTACCTGAAAAAGTTTTCAGATAATAGTAAAAATATACTTACCTGAAAAAGTTTTCAGATAATAGTAAAAATATACTTAACACAAAAACATGCAGGCTGTTCTGCTCGAAAATGCGACAAAAACTTGAAGGTTTTCATAATCTAAAAACTCAGAATGTCAATAGAAAAACTCATCTAGCCTGTTAGTCTACCTTTTCATCATACAGGAACACGGAGTGCCAAATTACTATAAACACTTGTTGTCAAATACAAAATATCCTATGCATTTGTGTAAATTTTCAAATTGCGAGCTCTTAAGTATGATATAGGATATTCTCAATTTTATGAATACGCCGTTAAAAATTTCGAGAATTGGCCACTGCAACTCTAGCCGATTTTTTCCACTAAACCGACTACTAAAACTCGAGTTGCTATCACCACCAGAACTGAGTGCTACCTTTCGAACTGCACAAGTGCAGTCGACTTTTACAATCCGATCCGATAATTGGACCGGACTACTAGAACTCATACCAACTGCTACAATTATAATCCGATTAAAACCGCCAGAGTTACCTCCATCTACCCGACGTACGATTTCCAATGAACTGAAACATGATTATGTTACATAAATTTTAGTCTCAAGTTTATTATAAAGGTGTTATAATAAAGAACTGAGTTATTAACCACTCGACTTTAGTTCAAAATGTTAGGTCCTTGAGTTTACTCTGGCTGCGTCTGAGCTATAGACTTAGATAAAGTAACAACTCGTTATAATATATGAATAAATTTTCTGGTAATACCGTTATTTTACCATAGAAAACATTCTACTGTTCTGTATATTATACTGGACAATTGTATTAGAATAACACAAACGGATACAAAACAGCAACCTAAATGTAAGAAAAAAGAAAAAAATAGCAATACAGAAGATGAATGTAGCCTTAAGCTCATTGGCTTTGTACTCTAAAAGTCTTTTGTTATACAATCTTGGAAGAAAATTTGTCTAGCTGAGAAAAGTGAAAGGAAACAGCAAAGAAAAGCTAAAAATAAACAAAAATAGGAACTGCATATTCATGCAAATATTCATACAAATAAAAATACATATTCTTGCAAATGTTTGCAGTGGGAGGGCAAGAACAGAATGGGGATAAATTTAAAATACGTTAAGTACTTGAATCTGTAAAATGTAGTCCCGAAGAATAGTGAAACCTGGCACATATTCCCCTCTATCCTCTAAAACAATCTAACGTTCCTTGATGTTTATTTGTTAGAGGTTTTACTGTATTAGTTATTGCTTTGCTTCCAACGCTTGACCTGACGCTTCATGTTACAATTTCTACCTAACGATAAAAGTTATGAATTGTTCATATTTATTATTTAAATAAAGTTTCTTTGCTTTGGTTATATGGAATTCCCCTTATGGTCGACCTACTTCAACTTTGAAATGTGGTTATTGGGTGCAATAAAAACTTGAAATTTTGTAAATACATAATAAGCCTCATCTTGTTTTTGGTTGTATGTTAGTAGGTGAATGCGAATAATTTAATATTTATAGATATAAATTCAAAGTTTCATATGAGGAAAATATGCAATGCTATGCCGCATCTATAAAAGTTTGTAGAACAAGTTTCTGCACTGGTCAATTCACTTCAATTTAGGTTTGCGGTTTATTTTTAATAAGTAGGGCAAATTTCATGCCATTCTACAAAGATGTATGAAGAAATGTTTAATAATCAACTTAAATTATGTTCAAATTTAAGTGAATGTGAAATGATTTGATTGGATGACTAGGAAGGTATAGTGGAATCAGTGAAAACATGGAAGTGATATTTTAATGTCTAATCGGGACATGAACCATTTGAGTTTAACCGATCCGAAATGTTTATGCCCTCCACCATAGAAAACGAAAAGGGTCTACCCCAAATTTTCGATAGCCACACGAATTATATCGAGGAAGTCGTGAATCCTCGCTTAGCTGTTGAAATAAACCCTATCTTTTACGAGGCCTCCGAAGGAAGATGTGGCATACATCAATCCAGATCAAATTCAGTACGCTGTGCAAAATTTTGTCTCAATCTGACAAATATTGCCAATATGAAAACATATGTGGAAACTATATTAAAATCTGAACCGATGTTAACAAAACTTCACGGACGTCAACCTGCAGTAATTTCAATACGGGCGTGAACCTATAGTAACTTCAATACGCTATGAAAATGTTTGTCTCAATCGGACAAACATTGACAGTATGGTGCACCATTTACATAAAATCGGACGAAACTATACATCAATCTGGGCCTACTTCAGTGCTCTGTGCAAAATTTTTTCTCAGTAGGACAAATATTGGCAGTATGGTGCTCCATTCACATAAAAGCGGAAGAATCGATTTATGGGAGATATGTCTAAATCTAAACCGATTTGAACGGAACTTCAATCTGGACCTAATTCAGTACGTCAATCCGATTTGGATGAAATTTGGCACAGCTCATTTGTTTGGCCCTAGGACGGACCCTATTGAAATTGGGAAAAATCAGTTCAGATTTAGATATAGCTCCCATATATATTTTCGCCCGATTTACAGTAAATGGTGGGCCAAAGACTCTGTATTTCCTTCGATTTGCACGAAATTTGGCATTACGTACTGAATTGAACCTAGAGCGATGTCTGTCAAGTTTCGAGAAAATCGGTCCAGATTTAGATTTCATGTAAATAGTGCACCAAAGTCCCTATATATCTTTCGATTTGCACGAAATTTGGCACAACGTACTGAATTGAGCCTAGAGTGATGTATGCCATGTTTCGTGAAAATCGGTTCAGATTTAGATATATCTCCCATATATAGTTTCGTCCGATTTCATGTAAATGGTGCACCAAAGTCCACATATATCTTTCGATTTGCACGAAGTTAGGCATAGCGTACTGAATTTAGTCCAGATGATGTGTGCCAAGTTTCGTGAAAATCGGTTGAGATTTAGATATAGCTCTCTTATATTATAGATTGATTTTAAGTAATTGAACAAAACGTACTGAAAGTAGTATTACCTATTCCTTCACAAGATTCGTTGAAATTGGTTCATATTCGGATATAGCTTCTATATATATTTTCGACCGAGTTTAAGTAAATTGGCTATCAAACTCCTCATGTTAGTCAGATTGACATCAAGTTTTGAACAACGTACAAAATTTAGCATAGAGTTACGTAGTTGCGTTTTCTAGAAGTACAGACATAGCCCAACGGATGACCTGTTGATATTTGGTTAAAGTCGATTTACATACTATTGTCCCATTGTAACAAACGAATGACAAGTTTATGGTTTGATCTATGTATGTAGATTCACATTTATATAAATATCACATATTTTATGTTATAGTCCTGTATAATATACCCATAGTGGTGAAGGGTATCATATAGTCGGCCCCGTCCGACTTTACAACTTTCCTTACTGGTTTCTTGCTGCCTTATTGACATATCCCACAATAACAAACGTATTGCATACAAAAATATGATTCGTGTTTAAAAAAGGAAAACAATTACCTAATTAATATCGATGCCATTGGCAGACACGCACACACAAAATTCCAATAATTGTGGCTTTACTTGTTTTTGAAAGCCACACTCGAATGTACCTACCGCAGCCGAGTTCGTTATTGTTGTTTGCTATAAAATATATTTGCGGTAAGTTTCAAGTTTATGAGCGTTTCGCATAACTCGCAATCACAATCGAATAGATTAACATAAAATCATTTCTGTCTAATTAAAATGTTAATTAATTCCTGAACAAATATGACGAGTTATGCGTGTATGTGTGTGTGATTTTATGATCATGTATTTGTTTGTCTGTTTATATTGAAACAAAAATAATTAAGAGTTTGAAGTGTGTCAATATAAATTACAAATAATTGTAAATCATATATGAAGAGGTCAATTATAAACTTCCACGCACACAAGGTAAATAATCAAAGCATTAACATGGATATATCATGTATTGTTTATAATAAATTTATATGTCGAGCTTTTTGTGAAAAAATTAATATTTGATAATGGTAATGTGCGGAGGTTTACAATACACAGACTGTGCTATTTTACGAATCGATCGAGACTTTTATATGGGAGAGATTATTAGTGGCTTTTTGAGGTCCCAGTAAGGAATGGACCAAAATTTGGACGGAAAGGGCCACAACTTTTTGGATATTTGAATATAACTGAACAGACACAATTATAGACTCAATTCCATTTGTTTGGCCAATTTTTGTTTCGACCAGACAAACCTTTCGAGTATGCTGTACCATTTACAAGAAATAATCACGCCTTTCTATGTACAATTGGGTACACTATGCAAAATTTCGCATCCATCGAACAAATTTTTATTTCAATTATAAGTTATCAATCTTACCATAGATCGTTCTTATTTCAGTTTACAAAAGTTAAAAGTTTTTTTTACAAATGATACCCATTCACCACTTATCCTGTAGATAGAACAGACTTAGCATTTTCGGAGGACCATTGAAATAGAATCGGACGAAATTAAACATGTGACCTACATATACCATTCTGAAATCTATGAAAAATTACATTGCAAAATCGAGCATAATTATGTATGAGAGCTAAATGTACGTTTGTACCTAATTGAGCTACCGTGGCATACACCATTTGATATGCAAACTTGCAAAACTTGCTTGAACTAAGACGAAAATGTATATATTTTACAAAATCCAAAACACTTTATTTTCGTTCCTAATTGGTACATGTTTTACACCATTTAAATGAAATCGGATAGAAATTTGAATGGAAGCTATATTTCTGCAATATTTTATGTAAAGCGAACAAAGATAGGCTTTCCGGTGCACCATTTGCATGAACAAAACTTAACAAACGTCACTCTATACTGGATTCAATATGTTAAACATAATATCGTGCAAATGGAACAGGATTGACATAAATTCGGACTATAGTATATATAGTAGTTATGTCTAAACATGAACCGATTCCAACAAAACTCCAGAGGCATGAAATTGGACTTAATTCAGTACACCGTGCAAGATTTTGTCTCGATCTGACCAAAATTGAGAATTTGGTGCACAATTTACATAAAATCCGACGAATATATATTTTCATCCTATCTATATGTAAATCTGAATCGATTTCAACAAAACGTCGCAGACATCAAACTGGGTCTAATTCAGTACACTGTGCAAAAAACGCCATATAGCGCAAAAACTAAAATGGATGCAGTATGAAGACCCACATCAATTGAAAGGTCTTGA